>NC_083582.1:2153377-2443377 GCF_027579695.1 Neoarius graeffei | reverse complement strand
TTGCACTGCAAATCACTGAATCTCCCACATTCACACTTTAATGAATTTACACAACCTTGTATTGTGCAGAGTTGTGTATTCTTCATCAAACAAGAGGAAAAAAAACCCCACACAATTCACTTAACGTATGTGGGGTAAAATAACTTGGAAAACAACTGTGCAAAGCTAATCTCATGAGGTGGAGGGAAGGCGTGGCCGAATGGTTAGAGAAGTAGCTTTGGGACCAAAAGGTTGCCAGTTTGATTCCCTGGAACAACAGGAAAGGCTGAAGTGCCCTTGAGCAAGGCACCAAACCCCAGCTGTGGTGTCCGTCACTCTGGATAAGAGCGGCTGCTGAAGGTCATTAATGTGGGACACGGCCATGCAGTACATTAACAAGCAGTCAGAGCAGGAGGCACAAACACACACAGACTGAGCTGAATCCTCTGATGGAGATGCTGAAACACATCCTGTTCCACTGAAACACCAAGATGGGGTCAGTTCCAGCCCACTGATGTGGCGCGAGTGAATCATAGTCCAGTATCTGTACTTTTACAACATCTAAACTCACTGTTAGACACAATCAACACTATTCTAGTCGAGTTGCTTCATGATCAGCGATGAGAATGAAAAATATTAAAAAAGTCTGAAAAAAGCTGAAATAAGTCCGTGATTCAGTACCGTATTGATTCAATAAGTCTGTGATTCAGTACCATATTGATTCAATAAGTCTGTGATTCAGTACAATACTGATTCTTGGCCAGTGATTCAGTACCATATTGATTCAATAAGTCCGTGATTCAGTACCGTATTGATTCAATAAGTCCATGATTCAGTACCATATTGATTCAATAAGTCCGTGATTCAGTACCGTATTGATTCAATAAGTCCGTGATTCAGTACCTTACTGATTCTGTCAGTGATTCAGTACCGTATTGATTCAATAAGTCCATGATTCAGTACCACACTGATTCAATAAGTCTGTGATTCAGTACAGTACTGATTCTTGGCCAGTGATTCAGTACCGTACTGATTCTGTCAGTGATTCAGTACTATATTGATTCAATAAGTCAGTGATTCAGTACCGTACTGATTCTGTCAGTGACTCAGTACCGTATTGATTCAATAAGTCAGTGATTCAGTACAGGACTGATTCTTGGCCAGTGATTCGTACCGTATTGATTCAATAAATCAGTGACTGAAAATTGTATCGTCAATGAGCCAGTAATGTCTTACTTTCTTAAGAGAGTAAATCAGCACTTCTCAAGCCAGTGATTCATAATACAGTACCTTGTTGAGCAAGTCAGGACTGAAGGAGTCCGAGAATTAGCAGTTTAGTACCTTGTTGAGTGAGTGACTCAGTACTGTACTGAGCCATTCCTAACTGACCTACAAGTCAGTGAATCAGTACCGACCCGAATCTCATCATTCAGTACTGTACCGAGTCACTGAGATGTGATTCAACATGTTATTTCGTCAGTGAGTCAGTATTTTGGTTGTTTGTAAATTGATGTGAATCAAAGTGTGACACAGATGTATAGTGTGTGTGTGTGTGTGTGTGTGTGTACCTCAGCAGTAGGGAAGAGCGGCACGGCGAACTGTAATAACCCCTGAACCTGAATCTGCATGGCGGTCAGAGATCTCTGGACGATCGTCAGAGACTGCAGGAGAAACTGATACAGGATCAGCAGGCAGTCACAGTGATGTCACTTCCTCTTGAGGTCATAATACCAAAAAAAAAAAAAGCTAACTTAATGCTTGTTAATCTCGTGACATTCAGAATCATAAAATAGTAACTGGAGAGAGAGTTAGACTGGGACGACTCGGTGAGTCCGATTACTAGTGAAGTGAATCAGAGACTCGTTAAATGTTTGGAGTGTTAAGTGCGTTATTCAGATCGCTAATGAGATACACGATTAATACAGTGAGAGAGAATTATACAGACCTGCTGGAACGGATTGGGAAGCGTCTGACTGCAGTACGGATAATAATGAACAACATCTGCACACACACACACACACACACACACACACACACACACACACACAGAGTTACAGGTCAGTAACACACACTCGTACTTTACACATCAACACTAACACGGTTCACACGAGCGAGTGACCAAGTGATGAACGTCTGTTCAGTTTCTATATACATGTGTGAAGTGGAGCCTCGAGTTCTGCGATGTTTAAACTGGATTTTCTTCAGCTTTCTGTAATTAACTCTCGTTAAATGTGGACAGAGACGTTAGGAAGAATAAAAATAAAGCTTGGCAGGAAGTAGCAGAGATCACTGGTGTCTCTGGTGAGTGTACGTCACGAGGACAGTTAGCTCACTTTGCTAATCTAATCCGAGAATGAAGTGAGCACGAAGCCGAGCACGTAGCACATAAATCACGACTGATTTTCACACTGATTACAGCGTTATTTAATGTGTGTTTCAGTTATTAGCTTTAGAAGATGTACAATATATACAGTACAGCTACTGCTGCGTCTCATCACAACTAAAAAAAAAAAAAAAAAAAACACAACTGCACAGGCCACGCCCAGTTTATTTATTTATTGACAATTTCAACCTAGTACAATATGTACAGGGGCCGGCCCACTCTCGTGGTCATACCCTTGACCTCGTTATCGCAAAGGGTCTTACTGTTTCTACTACTGTTGTTGACCTGGCCTTATCTGATCATTTCTGTGTTTTCTCTGATGTTTCTATGTCTCCTCACATTCAGAACAGCTCAACGACTATGGGTAGGAGAGTCATAAACGACAACACGTGTTCTCTTTGAGCAAGCTCTCTCTTGGATCTCAACTAAAATGTCAGACTCTGTAGACGACTTACTGGAAATTTTTAATTTAAATATGACCCAAATTATGGATGATATTGCTCCATTCAAAATCAAAAGAGTCAATGATAAGCAGAAAGCACCATGGAAGCAACACCCAGCTGTTAAACTGCTAAAGAGAGAATGTAGGAAGACTGAAAGAAAATGGCGCAAATCTAAACTTCACATCCATTATCAAATCCATAAAGAGATGCTTTGTAAATATAATTATGAAATTGGTAAAGCAAGACAGTCTTTCTTCTCCAACATCATCAACAGGAATATGAACAATGCCCGTGTGCTATTTTCAACAGTAGAGAAGCTAACTAATCCCCCACCACAATTAGCACCTGAACTTCTCTCAGTTAATAAATGCAATGAGTTTGCATCCTTCTTCAAAGGTAAAATTGATAAAATACAGCAGAATATTGCTCATAATATATCTCAGTTGCAAATAACTGAAAAGCTGCAATCACCAGTGACACAGACAGACAATTTCAACACAATGTCAGAATTTTGTTTGATTGATTACGAGACTCTTGAAAAAACTGTACAAAATCTCAGTTCCTCAACATCTGAATTGGACATTCTGCCCACCAACTTTAAGTCTGTTCTACACCTCATAATTACAGATGTGCTTCAGATCATAAATACATCCCTAGAGACTGGCATTGTTCCTGTGTCCCTGAAAAAAGCCGTTGTAAAGCCCCTACTTAAAAAGAATAATCTGGATGCTTCAGTATTAAACAACTACAGGCCAATATCAAATCTACCATTCATCGGGAAAATCCCTGAAAAAATTGTCTTCAATCAATTAACTGCCTTCTTGATATCAAACATCTGTTTTCATAACTTTCAGTCAGGATTTCATGCCAATCACAGCACTGATTAAAGTTATAAATGACATACGTCTTAATACTGATGCAGGCAAAACATCGGTCCTGGTATTACTGGACCTCAGTGCAGCTTTTGATACTGTTGATCACAACATACTGCTATATCGACTTGAACACTGGGTTGGATTGACTGGTAAAGTTATCAATTGGTTATGTGTGTGTGTGCAGGATGATGGTATTTATGCAGGAAATCTGTGTGAATGAAACAGTGCGTACGTGCATGTAATAAACATTACGTTGTGAGAAGGCAGCGTGATTTCTTGGCCAGACTGAGACACGCCAACAGACAGATCAGCAGATCAGAATCAGCAGATACGTCAGCCACCTACACACACACACACACACACACACACACACACCTTACTAAAACAACAGCGATGCATTTTTTACTGAAACCTACAAATGTTTTACACTCACTGAATCACTGAATCATTGAGATACTGACTGTATCAACAAGGCACTAACTCACTAATACTGTCCTGAGTCAATGACGCAATAACTTACTGATTCAATGAATCAATAAACAGATTAACTTGCTGAATCAATAACGTACTGACTTTCTGCAGCAACAAATTCAGTTAATTACTGAATCAAAGCCGAACTTGCTGACTCTCAGGAGACAGAGAATGGCCAGACTGACTCAAATAAAGATACCGACTCACTTAAATTAAACACATACTCATTCTCTGCATCACTAAAGCACTGACTCACTTCATCAATCTGCTACTGATTCACTGAATCAACGAGGTCCGTGCTGAGTGACTCTGTAGTGTATAAATGACTCTGAACAGGGTGTGTGTGTGTACCTGTAGTACTCAACAGTCGCAGTGCGGTCAGCGATGTGCGTCAGATCCACTTTGGCCCGGTCCCAATCCGGCAAACCCAACAACTGTTTAATAAGGTTCTCCGCCATCTGCTGCACAAACATCAGCGATTTAACAAAGTCACCTCGCGTGGCGAATATCTCATCCAATCGGGACAAGTGTTCCTTCATCCCGCTCTGAATCCCGCCCAAAGTAGACGAAAGCTGTCACAAGAGGAACAAGACCCAAGACCCATCCAATCATATTTCCACAACACCGTGTTCTTACTGATAATTATGTAATAGACACCACAGTGAGCGTTGCTAATGCTAATCACACAGCATCAGTGTGCGCGATGGAGAACAGAGACGCATTTTTTCCTCACCAGGTTCTCCACTCCCACCAGTGTGCGATTGGTGTTGTACAGGGAGTAGGTCAGCTGATACACTCCATCATTGGTCTCACTGTTACTACAGAAACCCACGCCAACTGCGATACTGCAAAAAAAAAGAAAGAAGCAGAAACGTAGTTTTTCATCACGCACACTGCTGAGAAACGTTTTTAATGTCTTTACAGAATGAATCAGAATCACTTTATTAATCCCTGGAGGGAAATTCAAATTTGCCTTGCTAAGTGCGCATGCGCCAGCTCGCATGCAGCCTGCAACGAATGCTCCTGATCCTTTTTCTCTATTTTTCCTAGTTGTCTTATCTTCGGGGTTTTTCCCCCCATTACCATAACACTGTAACCAAGCCACTATGAGGGTTGCAAGAGTTTTGGTGTTTTTGCTCGCAGTTGCCAAACTTTTTTTTTCAGCGCAGCCACGCAACAACTCCACGCCGCCCGCATTGTTTACACCAGGGATCAGCTGATCGAACTGAAGCCGGCCGCTCTAGCGACAAGACCGGAGGAGATCCCTGCAGTAATTTGGCGGGAAACACAGAGGAAATAAGAAGGTATGGAGGAAGAGGGTGGCTTTGAGACAATGGAAGCTTATTGAAAAATCTTATCAGCCGTGTCTCCCCTCTTTCATCATGGGGAACGTGAGGTCCCTCGGGAATAAAGTGGACGAGCTGACGGCACTGGCCCAGAGTCAGACGGAGTATCGGGAGTGCAGTTTATTGTGCTTTGTGGAGACATGGCTGCACCGGGATGTTCCCGACGACAACGCTACAATCAAGGGCTTCCACACGGTGCGTGCGGACAGAGACTGCGCCAGGAGCGGTAAGCGCAAAGGGGGAGGGCTTTCCGTTTTTGTGAACAACCGGTGTTGTAACCCAGCTCACATCACCATGAAGGAGCACATCTGCAGCCCGGATGTTGAACTGTGTGCTGTCGGACTTTGTCCATATTATCTGCCCAGGGAGTTTTCTAATGTTCTCATGGTGGCTGTTTATGTTCCCCCTCTGCAAACCCGAACACTGCTTGTGACACTATTCACTCTGCAATAGCCCGGCTACAGACTCAACACCCAAGCGCATTCATCGCTATCTCAGGTGACTTTAATCATGTTAATTTGGATAAAACACTTTCCACTTTCACTCAATTTGTGAACTGTCCTACCAGAGAGAGAACAATAATAGACCTGCTGTATGCTAATGTTAAAGAGGCTGACAGTTCTTCTCCCCTCCCCCCACTGGGCAGGTCAGACCACAACCTGATCTACCTCTCCCCCTGCTATGTGCCTCTGGTGAAGAGACTGCCCACCACATCAAAGATAGTGAGGAGATGGACAGACGAGGCCAACGAGACACTGCAGGGATGCTTCAAGGTGACAGACTGGCAGACACTGTGTGAGCCCCACGGAGACGACATTGATGGGCTCACAGAGTGCATCACGGGATACATCAACTTCTGTGTGGACACCATTGTCCCAGCTTGGACTGTCAGCTGCTACCCCAACAACAAGCCGTGGGTAACAAAGGACATCAAAGCCCTCTTAAATGAGAAGAAGAGGGCTTTCAGAGCCGGCAACAAGGAGGAGGTGCGAGGAGTACAACGTGAACTGAGAGCAACGATCAGGGAGGCCAAGGAAAAGTACCGGAGAAAGTTGGAGTGGAAACTCCAACAGAACAACATGAGAGAGGTGTGGAGTGGAATGAAGACCATCATTGATTACAAGCCAACCAACAGTGAAGGAGTGGATGGCAATGTGGAAAGGGCAAATGAGCTGAATCTCTACTTCAACAGATTTGATGGCGTGACTCCAACCCACCACCACCACTCTTCTGCGGGATGGCTACAACCACACACTTCACATTCTCTCCCCTCCCCCGCCTCTTCTTGCCCAACCTCATCCCCATTTCAGGACCTTGCTCACACCTCCTCAACAGACCTCCTGGCTGAGCACCCCCCCAAGACACACCTTCATCCCTCCTCCACCCGTCACCTCCACACTGATCATCAGCGAGGAGCAAGTGAGAAAACAGCTGAAGAGACTCCATGCAGGAAAATCAGCAGGCCCGGATGATGTTAGCCCTAGGGCCCTGAAGACCTGTGCCCTCCAGCTAAGTGGAGTACTTCAGCATGTCTTCAGCATGAGCCTGGGTCTTCAGAGGGTCCCCGTGCTGTGGAAGACGTCATGCCTCGTTCTTGTACCAAAGAAGCCGCGTCCCAGTGACCTCAAAGACTACAGGCCCGTGGCATTGACATCACACATCATGAAGACCCTTGAGAGACTCATCCTGGAGCAGATCCAACCTATAGTCCAATCACTTCTTGACCCCCTTCAGTTCGCTTACCAGCCCCGTCTTGGAGTAGAGGACGCAATCATCTACCCACTCAACAAAGTCTACGGCCACCTGGACAAGCCAGCCAGCACTGTGAGGATCATGTTTTTTGATTTCTCCAGTGCTTTTGACACCATCTGGCCAGCTCTGCTGGGTGAGAAGTTGACAGCGATGCAGGTGGGTGCCCCACTGGTATCCTGGATTGTGGATTATTTGACTGGCAGACCACAGTACGTGCGCTTGCAGTGCTGCATGTCGGACAGAGTGATCAGCAACACCAGGGCTCCGCAAGGGACTGTCCTTTCTCCTTTCCTTTTCACTCTCTACACCACTGATTTCAACTACTGCACGGAGACCTGCCACCTCCAGAAATTTTCTGATGACTTTGCAGTGGTTGGACGTATTACTGGTGGTGATGAGAGCGAGTACAGGACGGTGGTGGACAACTTTGTCACGTGGAGCAGGAAGAACCACCTACAGCTCAACGTGACGAAGACGAAAGAACTGGTGGTCGATCTGAAGAAAATCAGGGCTCCAGTGAACCCTGTTAACATCCAAGGGGTCAGTGTGGACATGGTGGAGGAATATAAGTACCTGGGGGTGTACTTGGATAATAAACTGGACTGGTCCAAAACTGTGGACACTGTATATAAAAAGAGCCAGAGCTGTCTCTATTTTCTGAGACGGCTGAGGTCCTTCAGCATCTGCCGAACAATGCTGTGGATGTTCTATGAGTGTGTGGTGGCCAGTGCCATCCTGTACGCTGTCGTCTGCTGGGGCAGCAGCTTGAAGGTGAAGGACATGAACAGACTCAATAAGATCATCAGGAAGGCCGGCCATGTTGTAGGCGCCTTCTGGGCAAACTCCCCCGGAAAATGCTGAAATTAAAGACTTCAAATGGTGCACTCTGGTGGCATTTAGGGCTGATTGAGGCACAATTCAACGTTGTTTTTTACCTTGTCAAATCTGCAAGGGGCAAAATTAGATTTGAAATGAAAAACACTGGAAACAGTCAATTCACAGAAATATTTAATTTCATCGCACAAAAAAAAAAAAAGCATAATACTGAACAATATAGCATGCCTCTTCATTTTCCAATTCCAGGAGGCCAGGAACAGAATCAAGGTCAAATCATGCAACAGCGCCATCTAGTGACCAGAGAATGTGGTTTTATGTCTGGCTGTGAACGGCAGTCAGTGCATGCAGCGAAACCCTTTATTTTCATTTCTGGGTTGAGTACCAGGATCGTCTAGACCTATATATTACAATATCTTCCTATTTCGATAGGTTTCAGAGGGGAATAGGAGACATTTAGGTGCAGAAAGTACTCTGCATTCTTCAATTTATGGTATGGATTTTTTTTTTTGGTGTGCAAGTGACAGCGCGGTGCTGACGATGCACAGTGTGGCAAAGCGCCACGCATCCGCGCCTTAGGGAAAGCTCTGATCAGTGTCTGATTTCACTCCTGAACGTAAATCCCCACAGCCACGCCCCAAAGTCTAGTGGAAAGACTTCGCAGAAGAGTGGAGCTCATTATAACAGGAAAAGGGGAATAAATCTGGAACGATACGTTCAACAAGGCCATAGGTATGATCGTCGGGGGGGTACATACTTTTGGTGATACTATTGATTGTTAGTATAAATCACTTTAATTAATTGAACAGAACATGCACAAATCATCTCCTGACAGAGTCCAGATTTTCCCTCTCCGTGTGAATCCTGCTGAATAAACCGTGAGTAAAGCGAGGTGTGAAACAGAACCCTGAAGCGACCCGGCCAGCCGCAGCCACTTTACCGGGTTAGTGTCAGGGTTTCCTGATCCGCTGGGTTTTATAAACACATCATCATAGCTGGTTCTGCAGGAGCATAAAAAGGTTCTTCTGACCAGAGAGGAGCAGGAGATAAGCTGGTGTTTTCTTTCTCGGACAGTGTAATAGACACAACGCCGTAAATCTGCCAGCGAAAGCGGCACCGTTTTCCCACGACGTGGAATTATTATTATAATCACAGCCTGTTCCACCGTGTTCCTGAGAAACCGTAAAGAAGAGTAAACTCCTCCTCGGTCCTGAAGACGTCAGAAACCTCAAGTTCCAGCTTTATTTCTGACTGGAGACTCCTTCCAGAGACAACACACACACACACACACACACACACACACACTTCTCCTCTTAGAAAACTTCACCATATCAACCATTTTTAATCTGTTTACCATCAGTAGAGCGTCTGCTGGACACGGCCCTGTGAATGATCGGTTACTATAGAAACGATAACATTAATATAAACCTGCGCTACTGTCAGAGCTGCTGTTAGAGAGAATTAATCAACACCTTCTCTTCTGACCAATCAGAGTCCAGAACTCAGCAGCGCTGTGGAATAAATGAAATATTCAACACTGATCACTTTGTGGCGCTCCTTCATCATTCCAGAGGAATTCTTCTTCACCAAACACCACCAGGGACACTTGAGGACAGGCCTCGGGACAGGGTGGGGGAGGAGGCGGAGAATAATCATTTGGGACACGACCCACAGTGCTGTATTGTCTGTCACTGGGAAAAAATCCAGGCAGAACAAAAGAGTCTCCAACGTCCTGCTCGTGTCTCAAATCCATTAACACGGCTGTTTACAGCGCAAAGTAACGACACGACACCGTAATCCATCACCGCACTCAGCACTTTCACCACAACATGTTCTGCTCCAGCCATCCAAACTCAGCCAAAGGGCTTTAACGCACTGCTTTAGTGTTCAAGTCACTTCCTCCACTTCCCCGTCATGACCGTTTCCTCGTCCTTTAAAACAAAGCCCTGAAACAGCCAGGTTTTAATAAGAACACTAACGGGATATAAATGTAAAGATCTGAGACCGAGCCGCTGACTTTTCACTGCTTTACTAAACAACACGTTAAACCAAGGGGTAATTATTTTAAAGAAAGATACCACAAGCACAACCACTTCCAAAAACTGATTCTGTTTAAAAATATAAAAATAACAGATTACTATTGAGAAATTAAAAAGTATTCAGACACTGAAGTCTGTTCTGGTTGTCGCAGATAATCCACAGTTCGTGTGGTGAAACGCACCACGTGGTTTTGTGCTCGGGCTCCTGGAGGAAAGTGAAAGTGAAGATAGTCGACTACAAACATCCGCGATAAATTACCGCAGGAGCAGCTGGTTAAAAATCACTGAAATATAAATAATTAAGAGGAGGGATGGAAGATTAGAGAAAATTTCTCGCATCATCAGTTTGCACAAAGACGACGTCCATCCACAGCTGGATATACTGTACAAAAAATAGCTCGAGGATGAAGAACTTGCAAGCAGCCAACAGTTACGGCCCAAAGGGGAGAGAAGCAGTGTTGGGCCCAAAGGGTCGCTGGTTCGATGGAAATCCCTGGCTGAAGTGCCCTTAAAAGGCACCGAACCCCCATCTGCTCCCCAGGCGCTCTGTGTGTGTGTGTGTGTGTGTGTGTGTGTGTGTTGCTCTGGATTAAAGTGTCTGTTAAAGACCTGTAATGTAACAGACAGGAATCACCGCGAGACAAATCAAGACAAACAGCATCAACGAGATTTACGAGACACAGCGAGAGCACAAACGATTCAAAACAGGATCAACGAGCTCGAGTACGCAGGGAGAGCAACGCAGCACAAACCATTCATCAGCCTCCAGAATCACAAAGGCTCTGCAAAAGAACATGCAGAACATGCACAGGCAGACAGCAGCTTCTGGAGAACCGTCTAATTTTCAGATAAAGTCAAACACAGCTTGGACGGATCTGATAAGATCTGAAAGCCAGGAGAAGAATTCCAAACAACCTGCAGGAAGGGTAGTAAGGGTTCTACAGATCACAGAGGAGTCGGGGGCTGGTTTTCCTACAGGGGTTTGAGGAGCTCGTGTACACTGATGGCATCATAAATGTCGAAGTTTACAGAAACGTTCTGGAAGAAACTCTGCAGAAATCAGCAAAGAAATTATTCAAAAGACAGAAGTGGATTTTTCATCAGGATGATGATCCACCAGCTGCCTTTTGAAAGAACACTTCCCAGAGACCCGCCCTCAACCCCTACAGACCCGCCCTCAACCCCTACAGACCCGCCCTCAACCCCTACAGACCCGCCCTAAACCCCTACAGACCCGCCCTAAACCCCTACAGCCCTGATCTAGACCCCTAAACCCCACAACTTCGTACCATAACCCCCCCACAGTCCCACCCTATACCCTACAGCCCCGCCCTGAACCCTGTAGAGCATCTGTGGGCTTTAATGAAGACTAAATGAGCAGATTGTTGATGCACTTGTGAGGATGAATGGAAAGGTTTGTTGGTTGAAACTTGGAGGACCTTTCCATCACCACTGCTCCAGAACCTGGATGATTTCAGACCCAGACACTCCGAGGTTCTGAGAAACAAAGGCTGATCTTTAATGAAATCAATACGGAGTGTCTTAATACGTCTTGTGTAATTATCACCAGGATGTCTATTATTTTTATATTTTTAAACAAACCCTTTCTTTGGGGAATGTTCTGCTGGAAAACTGCGCTTGTGGGATCTTTCTTTAAAATAAACCCAGGATTTCAGGATGGTCAGATTCCACATGACATCAACAATGAACCACGTTCAGGAGCAGCAGGAATACCAGAGCAGCTAATTCAATCACACACACTAATGAGCATCATGGGATCATCACACACACACACACACACACACACCAGCTGAGAAGTCCAGCAGTGACGGCTGTCCAGGTGACACAGTGTGAGCTCGGCTTCTTCGTCTCCTCCTCATCAGCCTCGCTGTTCCTCCGACAGCAGCACAGGAAACTCAGATAGAGAGCGAGCGCGAGGAGATTCACACCCAACGCAGCCGAGGATACACACACCAGGAAGAGCAGAGACTGCAACACACACACAGGATATTATATTATAGATTAGGACACTTCATTCAGTGCTAGTAGCATCCCTCTAGTTTTCTGGATTAAAAAAAAACGTTGATTGATTTTATCTAAAAAAATAAAAAATCTGCAATTGTCAAAGCCATACAGCCGACAAGCCTCGATCATGAGACGTGACAGGACACGAGAGGAAATGGCTGGAACACGCCCTCAAACAGACACAATCAACCTCTTCACAGAACTGGAGAAGAGTTTACGTTAAAGAATCGACTGGAACTCGTGTTACTTTAACCCTTTAAATGCAGAGTTCACACAATTTAGGAACATCTAAGATCAAGTCAGCTTCGAATCCCTCAACATCATTACAGTAATTTAATAGAAACCATTCTCCTGATTCCTGTTACTCTCTCCACGGAGTCTATTCTCACTGCAGCACGTCACTCACAGATTTTTACCCGCTTTAGACACAAATTACCAAAAACATATGGAAAAGTCCACATCTGTGCCAGACTGCATTCACTCCTACGATTCGCACGCTGTGGTCATCAGTATTAAATATTAAACATCTGAGGCGAATGTTAACAGCTTTTCATCTTACATAAAATCTCCTCATTTTTTATGGTACCACCCCCTCATTAACATATGACCGCCCATAACAATCTTTACCAAGAACACGGAGCCAGCTACCGAGTTCCTCAGCAGCGAAACCCGTCAGGAACAAGCGGAGACGTCAGGAAGAAAACAAGCGTCCTGTTCCAGGAGTCACAAAAGAAAACCCGAGTCTGCAGATTCTTCCAAAGCGTCCGGTGAGCTCTCGCTGTACCTCAGGTGTAACTCTGGCACCGGGCCCTAACCGGATCTGCAGCAGGTCTCCATGGGGAGCCTCTGTCGTCTTGGTTGTGGCATTGGTTCGGTGTCCACGCCTTCATTTTCCTCCTCCGACTCGGGTTCGTACGTGTACGACTGTCATCCTGGTGCAGAATCCATTCCTTACCTCGGAGTTTAGCCCCAATTCCATATGCGTTGGTGGAGAGGGCGTGGCTGACGGGTCTGGTTTAAAGATGTTCACCAATCAGAGCAATGCTATTTACAGATTTAATATTTAAAAACACAGCTGTAAGAAACGGCCCACTTTCTCCTGGAGGGGTTTCATCCCATCATCAAAGGGCATGAGGAAAAACATTAACTGCTTTCCATTAAAATAAATAAATAAATAATGTAAAGTTCATAAAAAAGCATCTCAGGAATAATATAAAATAAATAAAAACACATAACAGACTTTAAAATAGTTTTTTTTTAATTTCAGGTATAACATTAAATCCTTTTTTTTAAACTCCTGATGTTTCGAAAGATCGACAATCTGTTTATTTCTAATCCACGTGATGTTCAGGGAAAAAAAGTCGACGTTTATCTCGTCTGTAATTTCAAATTTTAAAAAAATCTAAAGAATGTGGATATGAGCTTTAAATAATTTGAAGGTGTGAAAGAATCATCAGAAACCGTCTCACACTCCGTCCTCACAGACCTCAGCGTGGAGAAGGAGGACGAGAAACACACACACACACACACAGACACACACACACACACACATACAGGAAGTAAAATCCCAAATCTCTGATCAGAGTTCTGTTCCTGTTCACCTTCCTTCAGTTCATCCTCAGACAAGAGGAAGTACAGGACTGGTGTGTGTGTGTGTGTGTGTGTAAGAATAAGGAGAGGAATGGTTGGCATGGTGATGAGGATTCAATGCTTTTGTTGAGAGACAAGACAAAGGAAGTGTTCTCTCTCTCTCTCTCTTACACACACATACACGATTACGATGGCAACCTCCAGGTTTCTTGGTG
Organism: Neoarius graeffei; assembly: GCF_027579695.1. Classification (NCBI taxonomy): domain Eukaryota; kingdom Metazoa; phylum Chordata; class Actinopteri; order Siluriformes; family Ariidae; genus Neoarius; species Neoarius graeffei. The sequence continues at coordinate 2,429,425 of NC_083582.1, read as the reverse complement.
CCCTTGTTGTCCTGGGATGAGTGAAAGGAGGGATTAATACAGAGAGAGAGAGAGAGATCAGGAATACTCCTGAATTTTGCAAAGAAATACTGAACACTGAAGAGTCTGAAGGTGATGGAGTGATGAAAAAAGATATCTGAAAATATTTTTAGAAATATTTGAATAGTTTACGTGTTTAATTTTAAAAAGGCGGTCAAATGAACAGGAAAAGTAAACAAAAACACACCGGGATGCTAATAAACACCAACGGACACATTTCAGTCCAAACGGATCCCAGGAGCTCCGTGGGTTAAATACCAGTCATTTCCTCTTCCTGTCTTCCACAGGAAACAGCTCCACTCCCTCATGAATCGGGGGAATCACATGGATGAGCTCGTTCTCACCCTTCAGACCGACAGTAAGTCAGACGACCAACACACTCCGCACTCAGAGAAACGTTTATCACCTGCATTACAGCATCAGACACGTCTTAATGATGGAACACGAACCGTTTTTCACAGCTGAAGTGTTGATGGTTTATTTTAGGGAATAAACACATTCTGCGGACGCGAAACGCCGACCCGCCGGGAGTTTAGGACGCGAAACGGAGGGAGTTTAGGATGCGAAACGCCGACCCGCCGGGAGTTTAGGACGCGAAAAGCCGACCCGCCCGGACTTTAGGACGCGAAACGCCGACCCGCCGGGACTTTAGGACGCGAAACGCCGACCCGCCGGGACTTTAGGACGCGAAACGCCGATAGTTTAGCACGCAACCCGCCAATAGTTTAGGACGCAACCCGCCAGTATTTTAGGACGCGAAACGCTGACCCGCCGGGAGTTTAGGACGCGACCCGCCGATAGTTTAGGACGCGACCCGCCGACCCGCTGGTAGTTTAGGACGCGAAACCCCGACCTGCTGGGAATTCAGGACGCGAAATGCTGATAGTTTAGGATGCAGCCTGCCGATAGTTTAGGACACGAAACGCCGACCCACCGGGAGTTTAGGATGCAAAACACCGACCCGGCGGTAGTTTAGGACATGAAACGCCGACCCGCCGGTAGTTTAGGACGTGAAACGCCGACCCACCGGGAGTTTAGGACGCGAAACGCCGGCCCGCCGGGAGTTTAAGACACGACCCGCCGAGAGCTTAGGACGCGAAACGCCAACCCACTGGTAGTTTAGGAAGCGAAACCCCAGGAGTTTAGCACACGACCCGCAGGGAGTTTAGGACGCGACCCACCGGGAGTTTAGGACACAAAATGCTGACCCACCGGGAGTTTAAGATGCGAAACGCCGACCCGCTGGGAATTCAGGACGCAACCCGCCGATAGTTTAGGACGCGACCCGCCGATAGTTTAGGACGCAACCCGCCGATAGTTTAGGACGTGATCCGCCAGGAGTTTAGGACGCGATCCGCCAGGAGTTTAGGACGCGAAATGCTGACCCGCCGATAATTTAGGACGCAACTCGCCGATAGTTTAAGATGTGACTCGCCAATAGTTTAGGACACGAACCGCCGACCCACTGGTAGTTTAGGACGCGAACCGACGGGAGATTAGGACGCGACCAGCCAGGAGTTTAGGACGCGAAATGCCGGGAGTTTATGATGCGACCTGCCGATAGTTTAGGATGTGAAACGCCGACCCGCTGGTAGTTTAGGATGTGAAACACCGACCCGCTGGTAGTTTAGGATGTGAAACATTGACCCGGTGGTAGTTTAGGATGTGAAACATTGACCCGCTGGTAGTTTAGGACGCGAAACACTGACCCGCCGGGAGTTTAGGAAGCAACCTGTCGATAGTTTAGAACGTGACCCACCGACCCGCTGGTAGTTTAGGACGCGAAACGCCGGGAGTTCAGGACGCAAAACGCCAGGAGGTCAGGACGCGAAACGCCGACCCGCCGGGAGTTCAGGACGCGAAACGCCGACCCGCCGGGAGTTCAGGACGCGAAACGCCGACCCGCCGGGAGTTCAGGACGCGAAACACCGACCCGCCGGGAGTTCAGGACGCGAAACGCCGACCCGGTGATAGTTTAGGACGCAGCCCGCCGACCCGCCGGGAGTTCTGACCTTTTAATTGCATTAATATTTTGTTTTGGGCCTGAGATATGGGCAGATCTCCATTTGGCGGCCATTTTGGACGCCATCTTGAATTTCTCAGAGAGCACAAGGGGGATTTCCGGGGACTTTTAGTATGTTATTCCTAAAGGTATTCTGAACATATTCTGAAATTTTCAGCTTGTTACTAATTTGTTCCGGGTATAACCCTATTACTCCTGGGCTACATAGAAAGGTGGTGCGCAGAGGTATGGAACCCAAACTACACGAACACATTCCTCAACAGCAGAGGTTGAGGCTGTAGCAGACTCAGGCGATTTGAAAAATGTAGTTAGTTTCAGAAGTGCAGCTGCATTATTTTTGTTTTGTGCCCTTTTTTTTCGTTTAGCGCAACCACTCTCATAACTGCGCTTCATCTTGTTTACGGTTCCCGCTGCTTCGGTTTGAGTTTCCGTCGCGCGCCTGTCTACATCGTCAGATCATGGACTAGTCCAATGTAAAACAACCAGGGGGTGTGTGCTGGGACAAATACTATATACACATGAATTCGATATTCTGATGCTTTTTTGGTGTGTTTTTCCATTTATATCGTTGACTACTTAATATCTGTGTTTAACAGAAACATGGATTAAGCCAAATGAATATATAGCATTAAATGAAGCGAGTCCTCCTGGATACAGTTATATACACCAGCCTCGTCTAACTGGCAGAGGAGGAGGCGTCGCGGTTATTTATAACGATTATCTAGGTGTAACACACAAACCTGGTTATAAATTTAATACATTTGAAGTTCTTCATACTCATATAATGTATGTAGCCTCGAAAAATAAGTCTACCCAGTTAATTCCATTGCTTATTATTTACAGTCCCCCGGGGCCATATTCTGAGTTTCTTTCTGAATTTGCAGATTTTATCTCAGATCTGGTTATTTCCTTAGACAAAGCTTTAGTTGTCGGAGATTTTAATATTCACTTCGATAACCCAGAAGACCCTTTAAAAACAGCATTTGTGTCCATTTTAGATTCAGTAGGGATTAATCAGAATGTCATAGGACCGACCCACAATGGTGGTCACACCCTCGATCTAATACTAACATTCAGATTAAACGTAGACAATATAGTCATACTTCCACAGTCTGAAGTTATCTCAGATCATTATCTCATCTCATTCAAAATATGTCTGAATAATAATATATGCACCTCACCACGCTACTGTATTAAACGTACTTTCACGTCAACTACTGCACAGAGCTTTATAAATGATCTCCCAGAGTTATCAACTTTGATTGGGTCACTGTCAGCCCCTGCAGAACTTGATCAGGCAACTGAATGCTTAGAGTCAACATTCCGCCATACTTTAGATAATGTAGCTCCTCTAAAAAGGAAAATGGTCAGAGACAAAAAATTAGCACCCTGGTATAATGATGACACTCGCACATTAAAACAGACCACTCGAAAATTGGAACGTAAATGGCGTCAAACAAAATTGGTAGTGTTCAAATTAGCTTGGAAGGAGAGCTTCCTGAAGTATAGAAAATGTTAGGGTTTTGCTGGGATTCAAACCTGGTTCGTTGGTGTGATGATCCAGCAAACCCCCACTAGGCCACCAGGGGAATGACTCAAATGCAGAGGCGTGAGGCGGAAGTAGAAAAAGTAACAAAAGGTTTATTTATACTATGTACACTATATACAATCCAGGGCAAAACAAAAAAACAAAAACAAAGAGTATAATTCAAAAAGAAAAAGGCAAAAATGCAAAAGCTCAGAAGATCCACAAAACACAGTACAAAGGAAACTGGAGATAAACATAACAGCACAAAGACTCCCTGACAAGAGGACTGAACTCAGGGGTATAAATACACAAACTAATTAAGGACACAGGTGAAGATAATCAGGACAAACAGGCAATTAACAAAAAACACAAAACACAGGAACAGTGGCGGCCTCTAGAGGCCAAAATAAACATGACACGAAAAGGAAATAACAGCGGCCTCTAGAGGCCAAAACAGTCCAAGTCCTAACAGGACCCCCCCCTCTAGGAGCGTCTCCTGACGTTCCCAGGGCGATCCGGATGGGCCGAATGGAAGTCCCGACACAGTTCTTTATCCAGGACATCCCGAGCAGGAACCCAGCAGCGCTCCTCAGGACCATAGCCCTCCCAGTCCACCAGATATTGCAACCTGCTGCGGACCCGGCGGGAGTCAAGCAGGCGATGCACAGTGAACACAGTCTGCCCCTGGAAGATGCGGGGGGGTGGGGGGTTCCTAGGGGCAGGGGCATACGTAGACGTCAGTACAGGCCGCAACAGGGAAACATGGAAAGTGGGGTTGATCCTCAGAGTCCGGGGCAACTGAAGCCGGTAGGAGACAGGGTTCACCCTGCGCACCACCTTGAAGGGGCCAATGTAGCGAGGAGCAAGCTTGCGGTTCTCCACCCGCAGCGGAAGGTCCTTAGTGGACAGCCAAACCCGCTGCCCAGGGCGGAAAGTGTGTGCAGGTCTTCTGTGGCGGTTGGCCTGAGTCTGGTTGGTTCTGGAGGTCTGTATGAGGGTCTTCCTGACCTTGCTCCAGGTCTTGCGACACCGTCTCACATATTGGTTGACCGAGGGCACCCCTGCGTCCTCCTCCTGGTCCGGGAACAGAGGTGGCTGGAACCCGAATTGGCACTGGAATGGCGACAGCTTGGTGGCCGATGACTGCAGGGTGTTGTGGGCGTACTCTGCCCATGGCAGCCAGGTGCTCCACGATGTCGGGTTATCCATAGCCAGGCCTCGCAGGGTGGTTTCCAGGTCCTGGTTGAGCCTCTCCGTCTGACCATTGGACTGTGGGTGAAACCCAGAGGAGAGGCTGGCAGTGGCTCCGATGACCTTGCAGAACCCGTGCCACACTCGGGAGGAGAACTGGGGCCCTCGGTCTGAGACGATGTCCTGTGGAAGACCAAAGACTCGGAAGACATGATTAAATATAAGTTTCGCTGTTTCAAGAGCAGAGGGGAGTTTGCACAGAGGTATGAAGCGGCAGGCCTTGGAGAATCTGTCAACAATGACCAAAATGACCATGTTACCTTGTGACTCAGGGAGACCCGTGATGAAGTCGACTGCCACGTGGGACCAGGGACGCCGGGGAATGGTCAGAGGATGCAGGAGACCCTGGAGACGCTGTCGTGGGTTCTTGGTTCTGGTGCAAACCTCACAGGACAGGACAAATGACCTTACTTCCTGCTCCATGTTAGGCCACCAGAAGTGTCTTTTCAGGAAGTCCAGGGTCCTCCGAGCTCCCGGGTGGGCGGTGAGAGGGGAAGAGTGACCCCACTGGAGAACCTTGGCCCGGGCTTGATGTGGGACGTACAAGAGGCCCGGTGGCCCCGTCCCAGGACCGGGGTCCTGGCGTTGGGCTCGTCGAACAGCCTCCTCAATACCCCAGCGGACAGGGGCCACAATCCGGGACACCGGGATAATAGGCCCGACTTCATTCTCCCTGTTAGTGGCAGAGAACAGCCTGGACAGTGCGTCAGGTTTGGTGTTCTTGGAGCCGGGACGGTACGAGAGGGTGAAGTCAAACCGACTGGAAAACAGGGCCCACCTAGCCTGTCGAGGGTTCAGTCTCTTGGCTTGCTGGAGGTACTCCAGGTTCTTGTGGTCAGTCCAAACCAGGAATGGATGTTGCGCTCCCTCCAGCCAGTGCCTCCACTCCTCAAGGGCCAGTTTGACCGCTAGCAGTTCTCGATCCCCCACATCGTACCGGGACTCCGCAGGACTCAGGCGGTGGGAGAAGTAAGCGCAGGGGTGCAGCTTTCCTTCCGAACGTTGAGAGAGTACCGCGCCGACACCACTGTCCGAGGCGTCCACCTCTACGATGAATGGTTGGGAGGTGTCCGGGAGGACCAGAATGGGTGCCGTGCAGAAGCGGGCCTTGAGGTCTTTGAACGCCTTTTCTGCCTGAGGAGACCAGCCATAAGATCCACCTGTCCCTTTGGTGAGGTCTGACATGGGTGCTGCCACAGAACTGAAGTTCCTGATGAACTTGCGGTAGAAGTTAGCGAATCCTAAGAACCGCTGAACCTCCTTAACGGACTTGGGAGTAGGCCAGTCCCGGACGGCCAGGGTCTTGGCAGGGTCCATTTGGAGTTGGCCTGTCCGTACAATAAATCCCAGGAAGGATTCCTCGGGAACATGAAATTCGCATTTCTGGGCCTTGGCGAACAGATTGTTCTGTAGCAGCCTCTGGAGAACCTGGCGGACATGGTGGCGGTGCTCCTGCACGGTCTTGGAAAAGATAAGGATGTCATTGAGGTAGACAAAGACGTACAGGTTAATCATATCCCTTAAGACGTCGTTGATTAGGGCCTGAAAAACAGCTGGTGCGTTGGTGAGTCCGAAGGGCATCACCTGGTATTCGTAGTGCCCAGACGGGGTGTTAAAGGCAGTCTTCCACTCGTCTCCCTGTCGGATACGGATGAGGTGGTATGCGTTCCGTAGGTCCAACTTGGTGAAGACGGTGGCGCCTTGGAGCAGGTCGAAAGCAGTGGACATCAGCGGAAGGGGATATCGGTTGCGCACAGTGATCTTGTTCAGGCCCCTGTAGTCAATACATGGTCGAAGCCCCCCATCCTTCTTGCCGACAAAGAAGAAGCCGGCACCAGCAGGTGAGGTGGAGGGTCGAATGAACCCAGAGACCAGGGCGTCTTTGAGGTATTCCTCCATAGCCTTGCGTTCTGGCTGAGAGAGGGAGAACAGTCTGCCACGAGGAGGGGTAGTCCCAGGGAGCAAGTCGATGGCACAGTCGTAGGCCCGGTGCGGAGGAAGAACGGCGGCCCTGCTCTTGCTGAATACCTCCTTGAGATCCCAGTACTCTGTGGGAACTTGAGATAACTCGGTGAGATCAGGGGGCTCGGCAGGAGACACAGGAGAGCTAGAGAGCAGACAAGAGGCATGGCATGCAGGGCCCCATTCCACAACCTGGCTTGTTACCCAGTCTATGCGAGGGTTGTGGCGAGTAAGCCAAGGAAGGCCTAGAATAACTGGGAACTCAGGTGAAGGAATCAGGTGCAGGGATATTTCTTCCTTGTGACCTTGAGACTGGAGGAAGACTGGAGAAGTAACTTGAGTGACTCTTCCATCACCTAACGCTTGGCCATCGAGGGCAGACACAGACAGAGGGACTTCAAGAGGTGCAGTAGGTATATTGATGCTTTGGGCGAAGTGAATATCCATAAAGTTCCCAGCCGCCCCTGAGTCTATCAAAGCTTGACAAGAGTGGACAGACTCACCCCAGGAGATGGAGACCGGGATGTAGATTCCTTGGCCAGGGAGTCCGGGAGAGAGGGTAGGCCCCGTCACAACCCTCCCTCGGCTGGACGGGGCGGTCCTTTTCCCAAGAGTTCGGGACATGATGCTCGGAAGTGACCAGGCTTGCCACAGTAGATGCAACACTTGTCCCTCCTTCTGCGCTCCCTCTCAGATGCGGAGAGGCGAGTACGACCCACTTGCATGGGTTCTGGACAGTCACTGAAGGAGGTAGACGGTCTCCAGGTAGAGGTAGGGAGGCTGGGGGGGCTCAAGGCTTGGTGGCGTTCTCTCATCCTGTTGTCCAGACGAATAGCATGTGAGATGAGGGTTTCGAGGTCACTTGGGCATCCAATAGAGGCCAGACCGTCCTTGATGGGGTCAGACAGACCATGGTGGAAGGCTGACACCAGGGCAGTCTCGTTCCATCCACTTACTGCTGCGAGTGTTCGGAACGAGATGGCGTAATCTGCGACGCTTCCTCCTTGCCGGATGGACATGAGCTTTCGGGCTGCGTCGGTACTGATGTCTGCCTGATCGAAGACCCGAAGCATCTCTTCAGAAAACAGCTGGAAATCAAAGCACTCAGGTCCCTGTCTTTGCCAGATAGCAGTAGCCCAGGCTCGCGCCTTACCAGCTAATAAGGTGATCACAAAGGCAATCTTGCGGCGATCCGTAGTGTAGGTGGTAGGCTGAAGCTCAAAGGTGAGTTGACACTGGGTAAGGAACTCTCGGCACTCACTGTGCTTGCCGTCATACCTCTGTGGTGCAGGAAGGCTGGGTTCGCGAGGTGAAGAAGGCAGCATGGCAGGAGGCACTGGAGCAGGAGTGGGAGCTGGATCAGGAGCAGGAGATGCAGGCAGAGATGTCAGCTGTGCCAGGGTTTTCCCAATTTGCTGAAGCAGTTCCTCGTGGCGAGCGAGGGCCTCACGTTGGCTGGTGAGCGTACGTCCATGAGCGTCCATGGTCGCTCCGAAGCGTATCAAAGCTGCCATAATTCCCTGAAGGTTGGCCGGGTAGACAGTTGAAGCAGCCTCTGCTGAGTCGGTCATGACGGAGTCTTTCTGTTAGGGTTTTGCTGGGATTCGAACCTGGTTCGTTGGTGTGATGATCCAGCAAACCCCCACTAGGCCACCAGGGGAATGACTCAAATGCAGAGGCGTGAGGCGGAAGTAGAAAAAGTAACAAAAGGTTTATTTATACTATGTACACTATATACAATCCAGGGCAAAACAAAAAAACAAAAACAAAGAGTATAATTCAAAAAGAAAAAGGCAAAAATGCAAAAGCTCAGAAGATCCACAAAACACAGTACAAAGGAAACTGGAGATAAACATAACAGCACAAAGACTCCGTGACAAGAGGACTGAACTCAGGGGTATAAATACACAAACTAATTCAGGACACAGGTGAAGATAATCAGGACAAACAGGCAATTAACAAAAAACACAAAACACAGGAACAGTGGCGGCCTCTAGAGGCCAAAATAAACATGACACGAAAAGGAAATAACAGCGGCCTCTAGAGGCCAAAACAGTCCAAGTCCTAACAGAAAAGCTCTTAGTGCTGCGAGATCAACATATTTCTCCTCCCTAATAGAAGATAACAAAAATAATCCTAGATTCCTATTTAATACTGTAGCAAAATTAACCAGGAATAAGTCCACTATAGACACATGCACACCTGCAGTATGTAGTAGCAACGACTTCATGAATTTTTTTAATGACAAAATTGAGAATATCCGACAAAAAATTCAAACTACTAATTTAAGGTTAGACAATGAAAGTGACCTTGTAGTTAACAATATAACTGTATCAGATCATCAGTTAGAATGTTTTACTCCCCTAAAAGAAACTGAATTACTTTCATTAATCTCTACATCAAAAGCCTCAACTTGCGTACTAGATCCCTTACCGACACATCTATTCAAACAGATAATGCCTGGAGTAATTGAACCGCTTCTAAAAATAATAAATTCTTCTCTTATGATTGGCTATGTACCCAAATCCTTTAAACTAGCAGTTATCAAACCCCTGATTAAAAAACCTGACCTTGATCCCTGTCAGCTGTCCAATTATCGCCAATATCAAACCTCCCCTTTATCTCCAAGATCCTTGAAAAAGCTGTGGCACAGCAGTTATACTCATATTTACATAGGAATAACATCCATGAAATGTATCAGTCAGGATTTAGACCTCATCATAGCACAGAGACAGCACTGGTTAAAGTAGTAAACGACCTACTGTTGGCGTCTGATCAGGGCTGTGTCTCGCTACTTGTGTTGCTTGACCTTAGTGCAGCATTTGATACCATTGATCATTCCATTCTTCTGGAAAGACTAGAAAATGTTGTGGGAGTTAAGGGAATGGCCCTCTCCTGGCTCAGGTCTTATCTAACTGATCGTTATCAGTATGTTGATATAAATGGTGATATTTCTAGACGTACCGAGGTAAAGTTTGGTGTTCCACAAGGTTCTGTCTTGGGTCCACTGCTTTTTTCTCTATATATGTTACCTCTGGGCGATATTATTCGTAAACATTGTATTAGTTTCCACTGTTATGCTGATGACACACAGTTGTATGTCTCTGCAAAACCTGATGAGAGACACCAGCTTGGTAGAATTTAGGTATGTGTTAAGGACATTAGACACTGGATGCTTGTTAATTTCCTTCTGCTTAACTCTGACAAGACTGAAGTACTTGTGCTAGGACCACATACAGCTAGAAGTAAGTTTTCTGATTACACAGTAACTCTGGATGGCCTTTCTGGTTCTTCACGTGCAGCAGTAAAAGACCTCGGCGTGATTATTGACCCCAGTCTTTCATTCGAAACTCACATTGATAACATCACCCGGATAGCTTTCTTTCATCTCAGAAATATTGCAAAGATAAGAAATTTAATGTCATTGCATGATGCAGAAAAACTAGTCCATGCTTTCGTTACCTCCAGGTTGGATTATTGTAATGCCTTACTGTCTGGATGTTCCAATAAGTGCATAAACAAGCTCCAGTTAGTTCAAAATGCAGCAGCAAGAGTCCTTACTAGAACTAGAAAATATGACCACATCACGCCTGTCTTATCCACACTGCATTGGCTCCCAATCAAATTTCGTATTGATTATAAAATACTACTATTGACCTTTAAAGCACTAAATGGTCTCGCACCACAGTACCTGAGTGAACTTCTGCTCCTCTATGACCCGCCACGCCTACTTAGATCAAAAGGTGCAGGCTATCTGCTGGTACCTCGTATAGTGAAGGCTACATCAGGGGGCAGAGCCTTTTCTTACAAAGCCCCACAGTTATGGAACAGCCTTCCAAGTAGTGTTCGGGAATCAGACACAGTCTCAGCATTTAAGTCTAGGCTGAAAACATATCTGTTTAGTCAAGCCTTTTGTTAATGGTGTTTATGAGGTAAAGGAGTAGATCTGGAGGGTCCTCAGACATAGAGTGTTTTGGTAAACTGGGATGTATGGATGCTGTAAGTCCCCACTTGCTTGCTCACTCGAGTTTGTTGACGGTGTAGTGGCTGGCTGCTTTATGTCCCGGGGCCCCTCATGCCTGTGTTACCTTCTGGCTCTCTCCTTTTAGTTATGCTGTCATAGTTAGTTGCTGGAGTCCCTGCTTGTACTCGGTGCAATATGTATACTGTTCCTACTTATTCAGGTGACATTGGGCATACCTAACCATCTGTGTTTTCTTTCCCTCCCCCCCACCCCAAATCTGTCCCTCTGAGTTACATGGAGTCAACAGGAAATCTTTTGGTGGAGAGGGTGGAGGCATCGACTGGCTATCATAGCCTGCAGGGAATCGGCCATCAGACATTCTGTCGCATGTCCCAGACCCGGTGAAATGTAACTGAATTGTCTTGGCCAGCCCTAAGGGTCCCATCTGCATCTCATCATTGCTGAGGAGTGTGCTCCCATCACCCAATCAAGCATCCAGCCAGAGCAGGTCATGATATATTTTACCATATTAACATGCCATTGTTGTGTGTTATGCCTGATGTAAAGACTCTCGTCTCTGTGAGCCTACCACACAGATTTAATACTTGTCATTTTTAGGGCATACCTAACAATGTGTTTTCTTTCTCTTCCCCCCCCCAATCTGTCCCTCTGAGTTACATGTTGATCCTGGGATTGAGATGCTGGCCTCTTCTGCCCCTCGGACCTGCTTGATCCATCCTGGTGCCCTGTGTCTGGTCGGAGTTTTATCGCACCGCTCCTGTGAAGGACGGCCCCATGAGGACAGTTGAGGGTTATACCTGTTAAAACTGTTAATATTATAGTCAGGCTGTCTGTTGTTGCCCAAATGAGGATGGGTTCCCTTTTGAGTCTGGTTCCTCTCAAGGTTTCTTCCTCATGTTGTCTGAGGGAGTTTTTCCTTGCCACCGTCGCCACAGGCTTGCTCATTGGGGATAGATTAGGGATAAAATTAGCTCATGTTTCAAGTCGTTCAAATTCTGTAAAGCTGCTTTGCGACAATGCTTATTGTTAAAAGTGCTATACAAATAAACTTGATTTGATTTGATTTACATATATATTGTTTGGTGTTTACCGTGACGGGGCTGACTGTAGGCAACCACCTTGGTTTGCCTAATGGTAAGTCCGCCCCTGCTAGTTAGTAAAAGGAAGTGGTTCTGCGTGGACTTTTATCAGTAGCTGATCTCGCGGTGATCCGCGAACTTTGTATGAAGAAAACCCACAAAACCCACAAAACAATCCAGGTTAAAAATGCATTGTAACGTGCGTTACTGGCACTGTAACGAGTAAATATTACCGGTTTTCTCTCCTGTAATGCCTTACATTACTGCGTTACACCAAAAAGTAATGCATTACAGTAATTAATTACTTTTGTAATGCGTTACTCCCAACACTGCTCCCTGATGATGAGAAGTGGATCTCTGTGATCATCATCACCTGCCCTTATTCATGTTAAAGTGGATCATCAGTGTCCAGCAGTGAACAGGACACCAGGGTTTGGACTTCAATCCAGGAGAGACTCTGTGGCATGAACTGAAAACCTTCTGTTCAACAACATTCTCCATTTCCTTTTCAGAGTTGGAATTTTGCAGTGAGTTATGGAGGAAAATACCAAAATCACAATGTGTAACTTTCCTATATTTAAAAAAACAAAACAAATCTGAAACATCTCATTAATAATCAGTGCAAAAGCACAGTTCACACTGACGGGGTGAAGAAAAATCAACTGAGCCATTTTTATGTTTTATATTCAAATAAATCTGAGGAGATAAAATAATTTATTTAATTCTGTTTCTGTAGAGAATCATTTCTGAAGGAGCAAGAAAAAAATCCTATTCTAATACACTTAAATTAAAAAGATTAATAATCACAGGGGGTCAATACTTTCTCGAGTCACTGTAAAAGCTTAAAGGAATAATCCATCCATCCATCCATCCATCCATCCATCCATCCATCCATCATCTATGCCACTTATCCATTATGGGTCGTGAGGGAAGCTGGAGCCAATCCCAGCTGGCTTCAGGTGACCCTTATGAAAAAATCCTATAGTTATATACTATAGTTATACTATAGTCATTGTGACTATCGTATTTTGATGGTATTTTCGTCACTATAGGACTATACTATAGTAATACTATAGTTCTGGAGACTATAGTATTACAGACTATAGTTATACCATAGTTTTAGAAACTATAGTTCTCTAGACTATAGTAATACTATAGTTATCTGACTATAATAATACTATAGTGCTCAAACTATAGTAATGCTATAGTTATCTGACTATAGTAATACTACAAACCCGATTCCAAAAAAGTTGGGACAAAGTACAAATTGTAAATAAAAATGGAATGCAATGATGTGGAATTTTCAAAATTCCATATTTTATTCAGAATAGAACATAGATGACATATCAAATGTTTAAACTGAGAAAATGTATCATTTAAAGAGAAAAATTAGGTGATTTTAAATTTCATGACAACAACACATCTCAAAAAAGTTGGGACAAGGCCATGTTTCCCACTGTGAGACATCCCCTTTTCTCTTTACAACAGTCTGTAAACGTCTGGGGACTGAGGAGACAAGTTGCTCAAGTTTAGGGAGAGGAATGTTAACCCATTCTTGTCTAATGTAGGATTCTAGTTGCTCAGCTATCTTAAGTCTTTTTTGTCGTATCTTCTGTTTTATGATGCGCCAAATGTTTTCTATGGGTGAAAGATCTGGACTGCAGGCTGGCCAGTTCAGTACCCGGACCCTTCTTCTACGCAGCCATGATGCTGTAATTGATGCAGTATGTGGTTTGGCATTGTCACGTTGGAAAATGCAAGGTCTTCCCTGAAAGAGACGTCGTCTGGATGGGAGCATATGCTGCTCTCGAACCTGGATATACCTTTCAGCATTGATGGTGTCTTTCCAAATGTGTAAGCTGCCCATGCCACACGCACTAATGCAACCCCATACCATCAGAGATGCAGGCTTCTGAACTGAGCGCTGATAACAACTTGGGTCGTCCTTCTCCTCTTTAGTCCGAATGACACGGCGTCCCTGATTTCCATAAAGAACTTCAAATTTTGATTTGTCTGACCACAGAACAGTTTTCCACTTTGCCACAGTCCATTTTAAATGAGCCTTGGCCCAGAGAAGACGTCTGGGCTTCTGGATCGTGTTTAGATACGGCTTCTTCTTTGAACTATAGAGTTTTAGCTGGCAACGGCGGATGGCACGGTGAATTGTGTTCACAGATAATGTTCTCTGGAAATATTCCTGAGCCCATTTTGTGATTTCCAATACAGAAGCATGCCTGTATGTGATGCAGTGCCGTCTAAGGGCCGGAAGATCACGGGCACCCAGTATGGTTTTCCGGCCTTGACCCTTACGCACAGAGATTCTTCCAGATTCTCTGAATCTTTTGATGATATTATGCACTGTAGATGATGATATGTTCAAACTCTTTGCAATTTTACACTGTCGAACTCCTTTCTGATATTGCTCCACTATTTGTCGGCGCAGAATTAGGGGGATTGGTGATCCTCTTCCCATCTTTACTTCTGAGAGCCGCTGCCACTCCAAGATGCTCTTTTTATACCCAGTCATGTTAATGACCTATTGCCAGTTGACCTAATGAGTTGCAATTTGGTCCTCCAGCTGTTCCTTTTTTGTACCTTTAACTTTTCCAGCCTCTTATTGCCCCTGTCCCAACTTTTTTGAGATGTGTTGCTGTCATGAAATTTCAAATGAGCCAATATTTGGCATGAAATTTCAAAATGTCTCACTTTCGACATTTGATATGTTGTCTGTGTTCTATTGTGAATACAATATCAGTTTTTGAGATTTGTAAATTATTGCATTCCGTTTTTATTTACAATTTGTACTTTGTCCCAACTTTTTTGGAATCGGGGTTGTATAATACTCGAACTATAGTAATACTATAGTTCACCAGACTATAGTAATGCTATAGTTCGCCAGACTATAGTATTACTATAGTCAGATAACTATAGTATTACTATAGTTCGAGTACTATAGTATTACTATAGTCTGGTGAACTATAGTTTCTAAAACTATAGTATAACTATAGTCTGTAATACTATAGTCTCCAGAACTATAGTATTACTATAGTATGGTCCTATAGTGACGAAAATACCATCAAAATACTATAGTCACGATGACTATAGTATAACTATAGTATATAACCATAGTATTTTTTCATAAGGGGTGGCTTATTAATTTATAGTTATGCTATCATATTTCCAAATAAGTATAGTACTTCTATAGCACTAAATAATACTACAGTCTTTGAATAGCTATGGTAACTCTACTGTGCTGATAGTAAAACTATAGTAATCCTGTAGCTACTACTATAGTATTTTTGTATAACCATAGTATTACTATAGTTTTAATGATAATACCACTGTGCTGACAGTAAAACTATAGTAATCCTATAGTAAATATTATTGTATTTCTAGAAAACTATAGTTTTACTATTGTTGTTATAGTAATACTATAGTAATACTATAAAAACTATAGTTGTACCATAGTATAACTATAGGATATTTTCATAAGGGGAGGGGCGGGGTTCACCCTGAGCAGGTCACCAGTCTGTCACAGGACTAATAGAGACACACAACACTCACACACACACACACACACACACACACACGTCTGTGAAGATTCTCAATCATCCAGGTCATAGTAAACTGTGGGTGGTAGAAACGGGCAACTGGACTTGCTTGAAGATTCTTGAAAACTTTTCACCTCTTGTCCAAAATGCTTCCTCAGTTCTGTCTGACTAATAGGGAGTATCAGATATTTATCCTCTCCTGGATCAGAATCAGAATTCTGATGACCAGCTCATCTAAGGTGTCATTGAGGCATCATGTTGGTGTGGGTCACTGGAGGCTGGGTGTGAACGGCGAGTCATTAGGGTGATCAAAGGATTGCCCGTTAGGGTGATCAATGGCAATCTGATTCTCTCTGTCCTCCTGTGAGTCACCGAAAACAGCTGGGTCCTGGCGTACGCCGTCTGGGAAGAGTGTCCAATACCGCCTTGTAGATGGTTGACAAATGATGTCTTAGACCCCCACCTCTGTTCAGTGATGGCCGTTCCAGGTTGACAAAAATGGCTTCTTTAACTCCTCGCTCATACCAACGATCCTCTCTGGCTAAAATGCATACGTTACAATCCTGAAATGAGTGTCCTTTGTTGTTAAGATGAATGTAGACAGCCGAGTCCTGGCCTGAGGAGCTGGCTCTCCTGTGTTGGGCCAAGCACCTGTATAGCGGTTGTTTCATCTCACCAATATACGAATCCGTGCAATCCTCACTGCACTGAATTGCCTACACTACGTTGTCCTGTTTGTGTCCGGGTATTCTGTCCTTAGGGTGGACCAGTTTTTGCTTCAGGGTGTTACTGGGTCTGAAATGTACCAGAATGTTGTGTTTGTAGAAGATCCTCCTGAGTTTCTCAGATAGACCAGAAATGTAGGGAATGACAATGTTCTTGCGTTTGTTCCTGTTATCATCCTTGTCAGTTATGTTCCTTTTTATGCTCTTTAGGAAAGCCCAGTTGGGATAACCGCGGTTCTGAAGTGCTTTCTTGATATGATTCTGCTCCTTCTCTTTTCCCTCTAATGTTGTAGGAATGTTCTGAGCCCTGTGTTGCAAGGTCCTAATGACCCCCAATTTATGTGTCCAGTGGGTGGTGAGAGTCGAAAAGTAGGTACTGGTCTGTGTGTGGGGGTTTCCGGTAGACCTCGATACTAAGGCTTCTGTCTTGTCTAATGTGTACATCACAATCCAAGAAGGCTAGATTATTCCCACTGACATCCTCCCGAGTGAAGTTGATGTTGCTATCCACTGCACTGATGTGTTTTGAGAAAGCTTCCACCTCCTGGATTTTGATTTTAACCCAGGTATCATCCACGTATCTAAACCAATGGCTGGGAGCAACTCCTGCAAAAGTGGTCAAAGCTATATGTTCCACTTCCTCCATGTATAAATTTGCCACAGTAGGGGACACTGGTGATCCCATAGTGCATCCATGCTTCTGTCTGTAGAAACTTTCATTAAACTGGAAATAAGTGGTAGTCAGGCTTGACCTCTGCCTGACTACACACCCATAACACCCATGTGTAAATAATTCCTGTTCAGTTTCTCTGGGTTTTGAGATTACACAGTGTTTTGTGACTTTTTCACTGTTCCTTGGTGATGAGAGCAGGGTGTGTGGGTTATGGGTGTGTGGGTTTGGGTGATGGGTGTGTGGGTGATAAGTGTGTGAGTGTTTGGGTTATGGGTGATGGGTGTGTGGGTTTTGGGTGTATGAGCGTGTGGGTTATGGGTTATAGGTGTTGTGAGTGTGTGGGTCGGTTATGGGTGTGTGAGTTATAGGTGTGTTGGTTATGGGTGTATGAGTGTGTGGGTTATGGGTGTGTGGGTTATGGGTGTGTGAGTGTGTGGGTGATGGGTGTGTGGCTGATGGGTGTGTGGGTTATTGGTGATGGGTGTGTGGCTGATGGGTGTGTGGGTTATTGGTGATGGGTGTGTGGCTGATGGGTGTGTGGGTTATGGGTGTGTGGCTGATGGGTGTGGGTTATGGGTGTGTGGGTAATGGGCTATGGGGGTGTGAGTGTGTGGGTTATGGGTTATGGGTGTGTGGGTTATGGGTGTGTGGGTTATGGGTGTGTGGGTTATGGGTGTGTGAGTGTGGGTTATGGGTGTGTGAGTGTGTGGGTTATGGATGTGTGCGTTATGGGTTATAGTTGTGTGGGTTATGAGTGTGAGGGTTATGGGTGTGTGAGTGTGTGGGTTATGGGTGTGTGGGTGATGGGTGTGTGGGTTATGGGTGTGTGGGTTATGGGTGTGAGGGTTATGGGTGTGTAGGTGTGTGGGTTATGGGTGTGTGGGTTATGGGTGTGTGAGTGTGTGGGTTATGAGTGTGTGGGTGATGGGTGTGTGGGTTATGGGTGTGTGAGTGTGTGGGTTATGAGTGTGTGGGTGATGGGTGTGTGGGTTATGGGTGTGTGGGTTATGGGTTATGGGTGTGAGGTTTATGGATGTGTGCGTTATGGGTTATAGTTGTGTGGGTTATGAGTGTGAGGGTTATGGGTGTGTGAGTGTGTGGGTTATGGGTGTGTGGGTGATGGGTGTGTGGGTTATGGATGTGTGGGTTATGGGTGTGTGGGTGATGGGTGTGTGTTATGGATGTGTGGGTTATGGGTGTGTGGGTTATGAGTGTGTGGGTTATGGGTGTGAGGGTTATGGGTGTGTAGGTGTGTGGGTTATGGGTGTGTGGGTTATGAGTGTGTGGGTTATGAGTGTGTGGGTTATGGGTGTGAGGGTTATGGGTGAGTGAGTGTGTGGGTTATGGGTGTGAGGGTTATGGGTTATGAGTGTGTGGGTTATGGGTGTGAGGGTTATGGATGTGTGGGTAATGGGTTATGGGTGTGTGGGTTATGAGTGTGTGGGTTATGAGTGTGTGGGTTATGGGTGTGAGGGTTATGGGTGAGTGAGTGTGTGGGTTATGGGTGTGAGGGTTATGGGTGTGTGAGTGTGTGGGTGATGGGTGTGTGGGTTATGGGTGTGTGAGTGTGTGGGTTATGGGTGTGTGGGTGTGTGGGTTATGGGTGTATAAGTGTGTGGGTTATGGGTGTGTGGGTTATGGGTGTGTGGGTGATGGGTGTGTGGGTTATGGGTGTGAGGGTTATGGATGTGTGGGTGTGGGTTATGGGTGTGTGGGTAATGGGTGTGTGAGTGTGTAGGTGGGTTATCCCTCCTAGAACTGCCACCTTATTGTGGTGGAGGGGTTTGTGTGCTTGAATGATCCTAGGAGCTATGTTGTCTGGGGCATTATGCCCCTGTCAGGGTTTCCCAAGGCAGACAGGTCCTAGGTGACAGGCCAGACCAAGATCAGTTCACCAAAAACCCCTATGGAGAAAAAAGCAAGGACCGTGACGTCGCCCGGTAAGACGCAGCCGGGGCCCCACCCTGGAGCCAGGCCCGGGGTTGGGGCTCATATGCGAGCGCTTGGTGGCCAGGCCTTTGCCCATGGGGCCCGGCCGGGCTCAGCCCGAAGAGGTGACGTGGGCCCGACCTCCTGTGGGTTCACCACCCACAGAGGTAGCAGTAGGGGTTTGGTGCAGTGTGGATTGGGTGGCAGTCGAAGGCAGGGGCCTCGACGACCTGGTCCCCGGACACAGTGGCTGGCTGTTGGGACATGGAATGTCACTTCGCTGGGGGGGAAAGAGCCTGAGCTTGTGCGGGAGGTTGAGCGGTACCAGCTAGAGATAGTCGGGCTCACCTCCACGCACAGCTTGGGCTCTGGAACCCAGTTCCTCGAGAGGGGCTGGACTTTCCACTTCTCTGGAGTCGCCCGTGGTGAGCGGCGGCGGGCTGGTGTGGGCTTGCTTATAGCTCCCCAGCTCAGCCGCCATGTGTTGGAGTTTACCCCAGTGAACGAGAGGGTCGCCTCTCTGCGCCTTCGGATTGGGGAGAGGGCGCTTGCTGTTAGTTTTTTTTTTTCTTTTTTATCAGACATCTAATTTTTGGGTTTGTTTACCTGACATGTTTCGACGTACAACTTCCGTCTTCCTCAGAGTGTCACCGGATGTTAATTGGTGACGCATCTTTTATCAGCTGCTGTTTCTGAAGGCGTGGCCTTCCTGTCTGGTTTGACAGGTCGGTCACGCCTTATACTGTCTGTTCGTCCCCTGCAAGATGGCACTCCAGGTATGGGAGAGCATGTATGCTCCCTCATCCCGGTTGATGGTCCTCGGGCTTCACTTACGGATCTCTATGGCCTCCCTGATCCAGCGCTGATGTTTGTTGTCTTCTGTGCGGATGACTCTGGCATTCCCCCAGTCCATAATGTGATTTTCCCTTTTACAGTGATCTGTTATAGCTGACTTATAATTTTCCTGTTGTGCCTTTTCTTTTATTGTTCGGGTTTGTCTTGTAGCTGTCTCCTTTTCGCACTCTTTCTTATGTTCATGTTTTCTTGTGTTGAAACTCCTTCCTGTCTCCCCAATATAAGTTTTATTGCATAATTTACATGGAATCTCATATATGGTGTTGCATCTGTTGTCCGGATGTATTCTGTCTTTGGGATGAACCAGGATCTGACGGAGTGTTGTGTGTGGTTTGACAGGTGTGTTAATGTTGTGTTTCCTCATTACTCTTTGAATGCATTCAGTTATTCCCCTGATGTATGGTAATGTAACTACTCCCCTGTGTTCTTGTTTGTTAGTTTGTTTTTTCTCTTTCTTCTGTGTTTTGTTGTTTTTAACCTGTTCCACCCCTTTGGATATTGCCCATTGTGGATATTGACATGCCTTCAGTGCGTGCTGTATATGTTGTTCCTCCTGTTCTTTGTCCTGTGGATCTGTAATTATTGCTGTGCGTTCATGTAATGTTCTAACTACAACAGCAGCAGCTGTTAAAAGATGCGTCACCAATTAACATCCGGTGACACTCTGAGGAAGACGGAAGTTGTACGTCGAAACATGTCAGGTAAACAAACCCAAAAATTAGATGTCTGATAAAAAAGAAAAAAAAAAAACTAACTATATTTAATATAAGACATAATGAACGTAATCAAAAGGGCTCTTGCTGTTGTTTGTGCCTACGGGCCAAATAGCAGTATAGAGTATCCAGCCTTCTTGGAGTCCCTGGGAGAGGTACTGAGGGGTGCTCAGACTGGGGACTCCATTGTGCTACTGGGGGACTTCAATGCTCACGTGGGTGACGACAGTGACACCTGGAGGGGCGTGGTTGGGAGGAACGGCCTCCCCGATCTGAACCCGAGTGGTGTTTTGTTATTGGACTTCTGTGCTAGTCACAGTTTGTCCATAACGAACACCATGTTCGAGCATAGGGGTGTCCATAAGTGCACGTGGCACCAGGACACCTTAGGTCGGAAGTCGATGATCGACTTTGTAGTCGTTTCATCTGATCTCCGGCCCTATGTCTTGGACACTCGGGTGAAGAGAGGGGCTGAGCTGTCAACTGATCACCACCTGGTGTTGAGTTGGATCTGCTGGCGGAGGAGGAAGCTGGACAGACCTGGCAGGCCCAAACGTATGGTGAGGGTCTGCTGGGAACATCTGGCCGAGCACTCTGTTGGGGAGGTCTTTAACTCCCACCTCCGGGAGAGCTTTTCCCAGCTTCCGAGGGAGGCAGGGGACATTGAGTCTGAGTGGACCATGTTCTCTACCTCCATTGTGGACGCAGCTGTTCGGAGCTGTGGCCGCAAGGTCTCTGGTGCCTGTCGTGGCGGCAATCCCCAAACCCGGTGGTGGACACCGGAAGTAAGGGTTGCCATCAAGCTGAAGAAGGAGTCCTATTGGGCCATGTTGACCTCCGGGACTCCTGAGGCAGCTGACGGGTATCGGCAGGCCAGGCGTGCTGCAGCTCAGGCAGTTGAGGAGGCAAAAACTCGGAACTGGGAGGAGTTCGGGGAGGCCATGGAGAAGGACTATCGGTCGGCCTCGAAGAAATTCTGGCAAACCGTCCGGCGCCTCAGGAGAGGGAAGCAGTACTCTGCCAACACTGTTTACAGTGCGGGTGGGGAGCTGTTGACCTCGACTGGGGACATTGTCGGGCGGTGGAAGGAATACTTTGAGGATCTCCTCAATCCCACCGTCATGTCTTCCACTGAGGAGGTAGACTCGTCCATTACCCAAGCCGAAGTCACTGAGGTGGTTTGCAAGCTCCTCGGTGGCAAGCCACCAGGGGTGGATGAGATCCGCCCTGAGTATCTCAAGTCTTTGGATGTTGTGGGGCTGTCTTGGTTGACACGCCTCTGCAACATCGCGTGGCAGTCAGGGACAGTGCCTCTGGAGTGGCAGACTGGGGTGGTGGTCCCTCTTTTTAAGAAAGGGGACCGGAGAGTGTGCTCCAATTATAGGGGAATCACACTTCTCAGCCTCCCAGGGAAAGTTTACTCCAGGGTACTGGAGAGGAGAATTCGACCAATAGTCGAACCTCGGATCCAGGAGGAACAATGCGGTTTTCGTCCTGGTCGCGGAACACTGGACCAACTCTATACCCTTCATAGGGTGCTCGAGGGTTCATGGGAGTTTGCCCAACCAGTCCACATGTGCTTTGTGGATCTGGAGAAGGCATTCGACCGTGTCCCCCGTGGTATTCTGTGGGGGGTGCTTCGGGAGTATGGGGTTCGGGGCTCTTTGCTAAGGGCTGTCCGGTCCCTGTACGAACGGAGCAGGAGTCTGGTTCGCATTGCCGGCAGTAAGTCAGACCTGTTCCCGGTGCATGTTGGACTCTGGCAGGGCTGCCCTTTGTCACCGGTTCTGTTCATAATTTTTATGGACAGAATTTCTAGGCGCAGCCAGGGGCTGGAAGGAATCCTGTTTGGGAACCACAGGATTTCATCTCTGCTTTTTGCGGATGATGTTGTCCTGTTGGCTTCTTCAAACCAGGATCTTCAGCATGCACTGTGGCGGTTTGCAGTCGAGTGTGAAGCAGCTGGGATGAGAATCAGCACCTCCAAGTCTGAGGCCATGGTTCTCGACCGGAAAAGGGTGGCTTGCCCTCTCCAGGTTGGTGGAGAAGTCCTGCCTCAAGTGGAGGAGTTTAAGTATCTCGGGATCTTGTTCACGAGTGAGGGAAGGATGGAGTGTGAGATCGACAGGCGGATAGGTGCAGCCTCCGCAGTGATGCGGTCGCTTTACCGGTCCGTCGTGGTGAAGAAGGAGCTGAGCCAAAAGGCGAAGTTCTCGATTTACCAGTCGATCTACGTTCCGACTCTCACCTATGGTCATGAGCTTTGGGTAATGACAGAAAGAACAAGATCGCGGATACAAGCGGCCGAAATGAGTTTCCTTCGCAGGGTGGCTGGGCGCTCCCTCAGAGATAGGGTGAGAAGCACAGTCACTCGGGAGGAGCTCGGAGTAGAGCCGCTGCTCCTCCACATCGAGAGGAATCAGCTGAGGTGGCTCGGGCATCTTTTTCGGATGCCTCCTGGACGCCTCCCTGGGGAGGTGTTCCAGGCATGTCCCCCCGGGAGGAGGCCCCGGGGAAGACCCAGGACACGCTGGAGGGACTATGTCTCTCGGCTGGCCTGGGAACGCCTCGGTGTTCTTCCCGAGGAGCTGGCCGAGGTGTCTGGGGAAAGGGAAGTTTGGGCTTCCATGCTTAGACTGCTGCCTCCGCGACCCGGTCCCGGATAAGCGGAAGAAGACGAGACTAGACGAGGGTTATGGGTTATGGGTGTGTGGGTTATGGGTGTGTGGGTTATGAGTGTGTGGGTTATGGGTGTGAGGGTTATGGGTGAGTGAGTGTGTGGGTTATGGGTGTGAGGGTTATGGGTGTGTGAGTGTGTGGGTTATGGGTGTGTGGGTGATGGGTGTGTGAGTGTGTGGGTTATGGGTGTGTGGGTGATGGGTGTGTGAGTGTGTGGGTTATGAGTGTGTGGGTGATGGGTGTGCGGGTAATGGGTGTGTGGGTTATGGGTGTGTGGGTTATGGGTGTGTGGGTGATGGGTGTGTGAGTGTGTGGTTTATGAGTGTGTGGGTCATGGGTGTGAGTGTGTGGGTTATGGGTGTGTGGGTGATGGGTGTGTGAGTGTGTGGGTTATGGGTGTGTGGGTGATGGGTGTGTGGGTGTGTGGGTGATGGGTGTGTGAGTGTGTGGTTTATGAGTGTGTGGGTTATGGGTGTGTGGGTGATGGGTGTGTGGGTGTGTGGGTTATGGGTGTGTGGGTTTTGGGTGTGTGGGTGATGGGTGTGTGGGTGTGAGTTATTGGGGTGTGTGGGTTATGGGGGTGTGGGCGTGTGATTGTGGGTTATGAGTTAACTCCACATTAATGCCCGTAGTTTTGGAACAGGATGTCCAACAAGTTCATCCAGGTGTGATGGTCAGGTGTTGGGATTCGCTCCCCAATAGACCTCCATTAGTGATTCAGATCATTCCCATTTTTGACCCCTAGGTGCAATAATCACTCTAAATGGGGCTGTGAATGCAGTGCACAATGATTACACAATGCTGAGAAAGACGAGAAAATCGACAGAACATGAGCTTACATCTGTCAAACAGCAACATTTTAAAAATCTTTGGTCATTCATAAGGTAATTAATATTTCAGTGGCGTTTAAAATGTATGGAGTTGTGAATGAGGACTGGAAGATTAATATTTGTTAAATGCACGGGCGCAGATAGAGGGGGGGACGGGGGGGGATTCGTCTCACCCAGATTTAAATTCACCTCGTTCGGTCCCCCCCACTTATAGGGAGGAAAAAAACGTCTATGCTGTCTTTCTTTGCATAAGGCAAACCTCACGGAAAAATCAAAAGACTAATTACCATTCGGCTTATTGAGGTGCACAGCAGTACAGACATACAGTAGTTGCAACTGCACAGACTGCACAGGTTGCGAGCTCGAGCTTGGTTGCTATGGTTACCCACAAGTTTGACAGGCATATCGGGGACAGCTCCTCCTAGTTCAGGACCCCAACACGGCATGATGAAGGGTGCCAAAAGGCAGAAAACGATTGCATTGTTTAAAAAAAAAAAATGACTGTAAGTAAACTGTGCCTTACTTTATCATATCACCTTGCAATTTTTTGATCGTCTGTTCAAAGTAATGTCGTAGTGAAAGTAAAATCGTACGGAGTAGAGATGCCTTTCTGGTAGCCTCCTTCTTTCGGTGGCAGCCTGTAGATACAGTGCTCAGAAGCCAGTTTTAATGTTTAATCTGGCGTTCCCTGCCATAATTTCAGCGAGCATATTGTTTCATAAGGAAACTTTGCGAAGAGTTGTTGACTGACTGCCGCTCACGCAACACACAGGCATAGTTAGAAAGTCAGGATGCACTGGTTTACACTTTACACACACACACGTAGCCCAGCCTCTCGCTATGGTTAACAGTTGGAACTTAGCAGTTTTAAAACTAGTTTTGCAGTTTTGCAATTTCTGTGCGTGATGATAATGTGTAAACTTTGGATTTCCATAGGCTATGTTAAAATGTTATCATTGTCCTGGCCTGCAGGTAGTTCCTGGTGATGGCAGTGAGGGAGGTGAAATAACATATATACACACTACCGTTCAAAAGTTTGGGGTCACCCAGACAATTTTGTGTTTTCCATGAAAAGTCACTTTTATTTACCACCATAAGTTGTAAAATGAATAGAAAATATAGTCAAGACATTTTTCTGGCCATTTTGAGCATTTAATCGACCCCACAAATGTGATGCTCCAGAAACTCGATCTGCTCAAAGGAAGGTCAGTTTTATAGCTTCTCTAAAGAGCTCAACTGTTTTCAGCTGTGCTAACATGATTGTACAAGGGTTTTCTAATCATCCATTAGCCTTCTGAGGCAATGAGCAAACACATTGTACCATTAGAACACTGGAGTGAGAGTTGCTGGAAATGGGCCTCTATACACCTATGGAGATATTGCACCAAAAACCAGACATTTGCAGCTAGAATAGTCATTTACCACATTAGCAATGTATAGAGTGGATTTCTGATTAGTTTAAAGTGATCTTCATTGAAAAGAACAGTGCTTTTTTTTCAAAAATAAGGACATTTCAAAGTGACCCAAAACTTTTGAACGGTAGTGTGTATATACGTATGTGTGTATATATATATATATATATATATATATATATATATATATATATATATATATACACAAAATGGAATCATTTGCTGACAGCTCAGTCCCCCCCAGTTCAAAAATCCTATCTGTGCCCTGGTTAAATGGATGATATAAAGGGCGGGGCTCTGCACAACCTGCCCTTATAGACAAACCACCACTGTATTAATCTGACTGCATTACACAGAGAATGACATTGTGAATGATAACAACATGATTAAAAGGATTAAACGTCCAATGTAAAGTATTCCAGATTTTATTTCTCACAAGGTTCAGATTCTCCAAAACAATCAAAAGGCTAATTAACACTAATGATCACTAAACTTACAGATACATGAGAAGGAAAATATTATATGAAAAAAACACAAATGCAGAAAGATATATTTCACAGAGCAAGTTAGAAAGTTGGTCAGTGATTTTAACCCTTTTAGTCCGGGAGCCAAAGGCCCAAATTTGGCTGAACCTGGCTTCGTCGGTTAAAGTTTTTTTTTTTTGCTGTTTGTTGTTGTCCAAGGTCTACTCATTAAGATAAGAGAGGGTGCCCGGTGATATCCCTTGGGCAATTCCGGATACTGGCCCTTTATTGTTGGATGTGCTGCAGTCATAGCCTAAATTCTGACATTTTGACATTCTTCACTTTATGTTCACCAAAGTCTATATATCATACTTATTTTTGTGTTTGTTAACATAACAGCATGTCACACACAAGGTTGGTGGTATGGGGGAAAAAGAATGGAAAAGGTTATTTATCCTCACCAAACCTGGCTGCTCTTCCACCAACAACAGAGGCATTTCTTGAAAATGTGAAAAGAGCACATTTTCAAGCAATATTATGGAGAACTCTGGATAATTGTCCACTTGAACTAAATCCTGAGGAATTTGGATGGACTAAAGACACACAGAACAAAGCACTGATCCCAACAAGTGTACCTGGAAATATCAAACTGGCACCGGATTACATTTTGAAGATGATCAGATGTAGCTGCAAGAGTAAAAATCCCTGCAACTCTAAATGCAGTTGTTCTGTCAATAGTGTGTCTTGCACAATTTTTTGTGCTTGCTTTCAAGTAGGATGCTCCAGAGTAGAGATTTAGCACCACAGAATTTCAGAAAAAGGGTTTAGAGGGTTTTTTTTTCATCTGAACTCTTAGTTCTTTCCTTAAATAGTTTTTGTGTTTTGTGTGTGTGTTTGCATACTGTATGTAATTATTTTACATAATTATTGCTCATTAGTGTGTGTGCGTGTGTATGTGTGTGCGTGTGCATGCATGCATGCACGTACATGCTTTATGTACTGTAGTTCTTGTATCAAAATTGTTAATTTTGCAAATTTATGAAAGGGTCAATTACACGTTTGACTAATTTGAATGACAGTAAAGCGTGAATACTGTACAGCCAATTTGGTTAATTGAAAATCAGTATCTTTTGCTATTCTTGTGTGTGTGTGTGCGCATGCTGTATATGCCATTTTGCATGCTTGATATATTGCATACTGTAGTTTTACATAGTGGATCACTGGTGTGAGTGTATATGCATGCTGTATATAGTTCTACTGCATGCTGTATATAGTTCTTTTACAGAGTGGATCACTGGTGTGAATGTATATGCATGCTGTATATATTTCTATTTCATGCTGTATATACAGTAGTTCTTTTACATAGTGGATCACTGGTGTGAGTGTATGCATGCTGTATATAGTTCTATTGCATGCTGTAGTTCTTTTACATAGTGGATCACTGGTGTGAGTGTATGCATGCTGTATATAGTTCGTTTACATAGTGGATCATTGGTGTGAGTGTATGCATGCTGTATATAGTTCTTTTACATAGTTATTGGTCATTAGTGTGTGTGTGTGCATGCTGTATATAATTCTTTTGCATGCTGTATAGTTCTTACATAGATATTGATCATTATTTTGTATTAACTGTAGAGTTTATGTAATACTTGTATAAAAATCGCTAATTTGGAAAAGTTATGAAAGGGTTAATTAATCCACATTTGATGTATTTGAATGACAAATATAGAGAAAAATGTGAATACCTATCAGATACAGCCAACTTGGTGCATTTAATATCAGTATTTACACTGATATTATTTTTTTGTATTTTCTTCCATTATTTGGGCATATAGGGCATTAAAGGGTTAATATATTAAATTGCCCAAGGGATATCACCGGGCACCCTCTTAAATCTTGAAGAGCTACCTCAAATCTATAAGATAAAGCAAAAAAAAAAACTTTAACCAAAAATTCCGGGTCCGACCCCATGGCTCCCGGACTATTTCCTGTCCTGCCATGGAGAATAACTTTCTCTGCTCCATCTACTGGACAAACAGTGAAACTGCAGGTAAAGTTTTGAAGACAGATTTATAAGCAGAGGAATCAGTTTGTGTTATTAGTTAAAAGATTAGAGAATATATCTGATAAACATTCTATAATTTCAAAATATGTAATTATTGGAACCCAAAAAGCCTCTTCACAATACAGTTACAGTGGATATAAAAAGTTTACACACCCCTGTTAAAATCACAGGGTTTTTAAATTAAAAAAATAAATAAAACAAAAAAATTATGTCTGATTTTTTTCCACCTTTAAATGTGATATAGTAACCACCAACAAGTGAAAAACAAAAAATGTTTTAGGGGGAAAAAGAATAAACTGGTTGCATTTTTGTTGGTTTCTATATAAATGTAAAAGGTTGGAAATTTCATTCTCAATTTTTGATTTTAATTATTTTTTTAATCACAAGTTCGTGTAGATTTTTATATCCACTTTACATTAAAAATAATTATGAGAATCTTTGACAAATCAATAAACCTCAGTTTCCTATCTAGAGTAAATTAATCACTCATATATTAATAGATTAATCCAAAATAAAACACATGCAAAGAATGCTGAAAACTGTCGTCCTGTTAAATGAGTAATGTCTCGTGAAATGAATTATCAGCCACTGTGATACTCGTACACATCACTAGAATCTGGTCATGAAGCTGAATGTGTTGTTGGGTATTGTGGGATGTGGATGAAGTCTTCTCATTCAGGTAAGCTGGACTCTCTTCAATCAGATCCAGATGTTTTTTGTGTCAGAAAGCAGAGAAAAGTGCCATTTCATTAAAATGTATTAATGTATTCTTAAACTTTTAACAGCATCTGACAGGGTAAACTCTTTCCACTCAGCAGGAATCTCCCCGTCACCACAAAACTGTTTGTTATGGTGTTTTTCAAGATTTTCCTGAAATTCACAAACAAACCATTTCCAGTAAGCTAACGTGGAAAAATCAGGGGAGATTCCCCATTCAGCAAACACCCCACCTGCTTTCCTGTAATCTTTATAAGGAACAGGAGTCTCAGGTTCACTGGATGGGTAAAAGGAGCAGCCACTTGCTACATCTGTTGTGCAAAACTCTATGGCGAATTCTGTTGTGCCCCTATAACTGATTCCTCTCACTGCAGACGAGCGATGATAATCAGCATTGTGATCTCCAGGATGACCTTCTTGGCTGTGGGTACAGACGGCTCCACAGAAAGGACACTGTTTCCAGCAGCACCCACAGAAATGTTTGATTAGAATCTCATCAGGTCTTTCTCTGAACTTCTCCATGGAAAAGTCTGACATCTTACTGAGACGTTTCTTTAACTCTTCAACAACAGCTGGGAGTTCCTTCCTTATGGCTTCCACAAGAACATCGAAGTCAATGCTATTCTTACACTCTTCATCACACAACTGAACTTTCGTATCTCCTAACTCATCTGCAAGGCTCTTAGTAAAAACATCCAGCCACTGATTTGCATCACCTTTGGCACGTTTGACATCATCTGTCGTCTTTTTTGCAGCAGTGATGATGCTGGTCTGTTTCTGATCAATGCACTCTTCAATTACAGAAACTGCTTTTGGGTTTTCAGCTGCCATGAACTCTTTAACCCTGGCCTTGATGAACTCCTCAAAGTGGACTTTAGGACGGTACATGTACGTTAAGTAGTTTTTAAACCTCACATCCTTATCTCCCTTCTGCTCTGCTAAAGACTTGAGAATGTGTTTTTCCAGATCAGCTCTGTTCCCATTAAATGGTGGTTTCTCTCTCATCTGTCCAGACACAAATAGAGCGATCTTGTTGTAGACACTCTGAAGAATCGCTTCTTTCAGTTTACTGCAAACCCGGTCTTCAAGTATCGCTGCTAATGTTGCTCCCTCATAGTATTTCTGAAAGATGTTAAAATACTCATCCCTTTTCTTTTTAAAATAATTAAGTGGATCATTTACTTCTCTGAATTTCCTGTGAAGCTCTGAGATGCTTTGTGCTGACTGTTCACACACATAAAGTGAGAGATCAACATAGAAATCTTGGTTAAAGACAGAGACATCGTCAGATAACTTTTGATCTTTCTTGAATCGTGTTTCAAATTCCTGCACCTGGGTTTTGACGTCATGTGCAATGCGTTGAATATAATGTGAATTGTATCCCTGTGTTGAGAACGGAAATGACTCCACCTGTTTTTTGGTTTCTTCAGTGACCTGATTAATGAGCTCACGTATTGATTGGTTTAAGTTCTCTGGTGTAAGAGGATTTCTCCACAAAAATTTATCCATAATCCATTTGAACATGCTCTTGTAAGTTGGGATATAGCTGCTGTAATCACGGACACGTCCAATTCCTCTATACTCTGAAGAACGCTTTCGATTTGAAACCAAGTCATGTTTGTAGACCTCTCCCAGAACTTCCATTATCTCGTTTGAGATGTTAACATCTTTGATTTTTGGAGCTTGTTTAGTTATTTCAGAGACCCATTGTTCCCACATGGAATCAAACTCCTTACTTGTGTCCGTTTTACAGTTAGTCTGTCTTTTAAGTCTTGAAGCAAGCTCTTTGCTCTTTTCAAAGAGTGTCTTCTCATATTTCACACGTTGCTGATCAAGGTTTTGTCTCATGCTTCCCTGCTTAATGCTATCATCCACTTTCCTCTTTGCTTCCTCTATTAGATCATCATGGAGGTTCTGGATTTGGGTCTCAAATCTGCATTGCCACTGAATCAGTGTTTCCTTTTCATTGTCTTCTTCAAAATATTGTTTAAATGCATTTTGGACATCCTTTAGTGTTCCTGCCATTTCTTCTTCCAGAACTTTCCTCTGGACTGTTTCTATGTTTCCACTGGCTACTCTGTTCAGCATTTTGTTTTCTACAGTCATCATTTCACGCCTCAGACTCCAGGTCCAGTTCCCATACTTCTGCTCCAGTCTCCTGTACACTGAGATCTCTTGTGCATTTTTAAAACAGAAAACAAAATTTTCGTCCAGTAAAGCATTCCACAGATCTTTCACACGCTTTTGAAACTGTGATAATTTCAGGCCATCTGTAGTTTTTGCATGAGAAAGAATATCTCTCTTTAGTTCCTGGATGTTCTCGCTGTAGCATGGGTTTGGTGGTGCCATGGGTGGAGAACCCTCCCAGAGCTGTGAAAAATATTTCACATCATGCTCTACATCAAATGCAATGACATCAGTGAAATTTTCTGCACAGTCGTCTTCATCTTTAGCTGCTAATTTAGTCATTTTATCCAGCGTTTCCTGCAAATTTCTCCTTCCATCCAGGATTTTCTCTCTAGCTGTAATATCAGAAACATTCTGATGCACAAACATGCAGCTGGGGTTTAGCCTGACCTTCTTCATCCTCAGGAATGCATGAACAACAATCTGAAGTATTTCCTGCATCTCAGTTGGGTTCTCTCCAAAGATGTTAATCAAAGTCATGTTTCCTAATCCTACCACAAATGTGGAAAGTTGATTGTCATGATGGATGGTGTTGCTTCCAGCCAGTTCTGGAGCTCTGAGACCTTCAGTATCAACAACCAAAATGTAGTCAATCTTCCACTCTTCCTTCATGTCCTCAGAAACTCTAACCAGCTGCATAAAGGCTCCTCTGGTGCATCTGCCTGCACTGACTGCAAACTGGAGCCCAAACATGGCGTTCAGCATGGTGGATTTCCCAGAGCTCTGAATTCCCAAAACCGACAACACAAAAACTCTCTGGTCTCCCAGTATCCTGATGACTTCATCTAAAACAGCTGAAACCCAGGTTAGAGGAACATAAGCTGCATCACCGTCCATCAGCTCCATCGGGTGCCCAGATATCATGAGCTTAGCAGCAAGTTCAGGCAGTTTATTCACGTTTCCAACCCGGTTCCCTCTCATGCTTTTTTCTTCAGAGACTGAGGCTTCATAAATCTGGCCCATCTCTCTCAGCATGTGCTCCAAGCCAAAGTTGGCAGCATTCAGTTCTTTTGATTTTTTTTTTAAGTTTGATTCTTCAGTCTTCAGTTTGTCCAGATTTTTTCTTTCAGTTTTTTGCTTTTCAGGTTTGTCTTGCTTTTTTAAGTCATGCATATCTATCCATTTTTGGTAATATTCTTGTTGGATGGTAGAGAGTTTCTCTGAAGTGAATTCAGTCAGCCCAATTACAGTCCATCTGAGGAAATACACTCTCTCACTGACTGACAGGTTTAATTTCTCACTGATCAAACCATCGACAAATAACTTCATGAGGTCACTGAATCCATGTTCCTGTTGTTCCCTTCTGAGATCCTTCATTTCAGTTTTCTTGTTGCTGAGCTCGTTTTCTATGTTGTTACTTTGAAGTCGCCGTAAGTCTTTGCTCGTTTGGCACCAGTCATGCCACAGTTTTCCCTGGCAGGGCAGATATTTCTCTTTTACCCTCAGTGGATCTTTTCTTTTGAGAAAACCCATTATATTTTGTGCAGCTTCCTTTCCTCTCTTACAGGCCTCATTGTGCTCATCCACACTGACCTCTGAGTTGTTGGTCATTTTCTCAAGATTGAAGGTCCTGTGTTTTTGTGAGAGACATTTCCTGATAATATTTCTGAGTACATTAGACGCATTAGACTGACTTCCACTTTTTAGTTCCACTCTGTATTTTCCTGTACCGATCTCACACTCAGCATCTTCATCATCATTCTCTTCATCAGTAAGAACAACAATGAGAGGTGTTGGGGATTCGCAAAGCTCCTCTACAAGTCTCATATTATTATCATCCTCATCAAGCTTAGGCAAAAGTACAACATTTACAGAGGCCGTGGTCATAAGTATCTCTCTCTGAGTTACAGCTCTGCTGGAATCACCATGAAGATTATAGAAAGCAACACATTCAGTGAAATGATCAGAGCTTTTCCCAGATGGACAGTACCAAGCGATCTCCACCACTCCATCCATCAGTAGACGGTTTCTGCTGCTGCCTGGACAGTGTCTGTGGAAAAATGTGTTGTGCTTGTCATTAATCAGGTTGTTAATCAGCTGAGACTTGGATGAGGAAACAGACCCAAGCTTGAAGAATGCCACCATTGGAGTTTCTGCTTTGGAAACAGGTCGAGTCTCGCTGATGATTTGTCCTGAAGCATCAGTCGACTTCCAACTCTTGTTGATTTGCCGCATTGTCCAGAAAGGAAATTCAATTTTCCCACTAGAGAGATTGGGTACCAGCAGAGGGATTGCATACTGACACTGTGCCAGTTTAGTCACCATGATTTGTTGAAGAAAATGATCTGCACAAAGGAACACTGCCATCTGAACATCCATTGGGTGAATCTCAGCCTGTTTCCTTTCAGTCTTTACATCCTGTTTTTTACAAAGAGCAACAAAAGCACTTCCTTTAGCTCCTGTCAGAGATTTAGGTACGTTGGTTTCGTTTCTGACAGAGATGTGTCTTGCTCTGTAATCTCCTGTCAAAAGCCGCTGCATGAAAACATGAACCAGTTCGTTCTCTTTACTGGGCTCTTTGTACTCTAAAGTGGATTTGGATATTTCAAGAAAGTGTGTGCTGGTAAGTTTGTCTTTATATTTCTTCTTCAGACCAAGTCGAAGCAACAGGTCTTCTACTCCATTTGATTTTCTCTCCTGAGAAAAAAAAATCACACAAAATATCACCAGCATTTAAAATAAATAACCGAAATGCCTTTTTCTCCACATGCTAGACATGTAGACAAGCTGAGGATGGACATCTTTCTGTGTTGTGGTGTTGCTCACCATCTGGTGCTCTTTGTTTTCTTCCAGTGAATGTTGCGGTCTCAACTTATCGTGTTGGACAGACTGCTTTCCTGGATGCTGAGAACAGATTAGATTAGATCAGATCAGATTCAACTTGATCGTCATTTGACAAGTGACAAGTACTAAAGCAACGAAATGCACTAATTAATGTCTGTCACCACCAATAATAAATAATAATAAACATTTTTCACTACTAGCAAGTTCTCAGCTTGCAATCCCAATGAAGAGAGTCACTGGTAATGTTTGAGGTTTGGGATGTAATCAGTGTGAATACTTGATCCAGATTGAACAGGTGATGCTTTATAAACAAATACAAATGCAGAAACAAAGAGGTTGTGGGCTTTTTTTTGAATGAAGCTTTCCAAAGCTTCACAGGAGATCTAGATAAGACCAGACTTGATCATCAGGGCTGGGATCCCACAGGATGCAACACGAAGTTTGTGTGAGGGGAAATTTTTCACTTATTTTACTTTTCAACTTGCACCCTGGTATAATGATCACACTTACACCTGAAGACAAACCACTGAAAAATTAGAACGTAAATGGCCTCAAACTAAATTGGTAGTATTCCAGTTAGCATGGAAGGAGAGCCTCCTGAAGTATAGTAAATTGTTCTACAGGCCTTCTGACTTTCACAGCACACTTGCAGCATGGTGACCAGAATAAAGATATTTGCTGAAAACAAAATTCATATATATTTCTCATCTCATCTCATCTCATTATCTGTAGCTGCTTTATCCTGTTCTACAGGGTCGCAGGCGAGCTGGAGCCTATCCCAGCTGACTACAGGCGAAAGGCGGGGTTCACCCTGGACAAGTCGCCAGGTCATCACAGGGCTGACACATAGACACAGACAACCATTCACACTCACATTCACACCTACGGTCAATTTAGAGTCACCAGTTAACCTAACCTGCATGTCTTTGGACTGTGGGGGAAACCGGAGCACCCAGAGGAAACCCACGCAGACATGGGAAGAACATGCAAACTCCACACAGAAAGGCCCTCGCCGGCCACGGGGCTCGAACCCAGACCTTCTTGCTGTGAGGCGACAGCGCTAACCACGACGCCACCCTCCCTTAAAAATATTTTTAGTTATTATATTTCAGTATGTTCCTGTTGACTGGATGTTTGGCTTCTCTCAATAGGACAAAGGCAAACATTTTCTTCTACTGTCTTGCCAACTGGAATGATCAAATTTGTAATTGTTGTTTGGTTGTTCCAGGAGCATCACCCAGTCGGGGCCCGAGCCAACATGGAGGGCTTCTTTATGCAGTGCCTGGGGCTACAGTATTGTGTGGGTCAATGTAGTGGAATTTAGAATTGGTGTGTATGTCATAAAATTGAGTAGGTGTGAATTACTGGATTGCTCCTAGCATGTTGGTGTTGGACCCCTCCACAGGTAGGTTGGGGTACTGCTGGGAAAGACCTGAGCAGCTGATAATATTGTTCGACCATAGTAAAGCTGTAGAGAGTTTTTAATTACTGTTAATGCGATTTCTTTTTTGCAGTGGATTTTATTTATTTATTTATTTTTACTCTTTTTCCTTGCAATAAATAAGAACATATTTGAGAATTCACATCTCTGCTTGTCTTCTTTCATTCAGTTAAAAGGCTTGTGATTGGGCAGCAACACAGCTCGTACTTGTTATCCCCTGCCCAAATGAAGTTGAGCGGGGGATATAGAAATGGGTTCCATCTGTATTTCCAGGCCATATCTTTAAAACTACTGAAGATATCTTCATGAAAATGTGTATACATATCAAGCAACATGTGAACTGGTGCCTTTTGCCATTTTGGATTTTTGAAAAAAAGTATTTTTCAAATTTTTACATAAAAAATTTTATTTTGACTTAGTTTCTAAGAGCAATGTTCGTTTCTGGAGCATATATCCAAAACTATTGCTGATACGGATTTGAATCTTGGTATACATGTTAACAAGGTGATGTAGATGTGACTTTTCATACTAAGAAATTTGAGAAATTTTAATTTTTAATGTTTCCATGGAAACAATTTCAGACTTAGTCTCTGAGGTTAGTCTTAGGGGCAGGTTTTGTTTCCGGAGCAGAACTTGAAAGCTATGAGTGGTTTGGTGTTGAAAGTTGGTAAATGTGTTGATTCAGTAATGTATTTGTGCCTTTTGATACTAAGAAATGTGAGAGATGTTAATTTTTAGCTCCCCTGGACCAAAGACCCAGTGGGTTTATGCCATGGGCTGCTGAGGTCAGTGTAAAGAGGTCGGGTTGGGTTCCTGCAGCACAACTTGAAAAATGTGACAAATAATATCTTGAAACTTGGTGTATAGAGCGGGGATATAGACGACTCTGTCTTCTTGTTCTATTTGCCATTGGATCAAATCAATAGATTCCCTGGTTTTCTCAGGGTGGTGCAGTCGCTACTGTGATTCTACTCCAATTTTGTTTTGGCCGTGGACATTGCGGTCCCACGTCCACACCAGTATTGCCAAATTGCTCTGTTTGGATGCTGGAGCAGGATCCTTAACCTTAAAAATGTCAGCCAAATGAGCAAATGTAGGGTATTATTATTTATTTTAAATTTACACTATATTACTCAAAACATACAGTGGTATTCGGCAAAAAACAAAACAAAAAAACCCCACAACAATTACACTAAAAGGTACAGATACTACAATTATTTACTGTAAATTTGCAGAACTCTACTGACAAATCTGCCAGTAAATTATTAGAACATTTTACAGTATTTATTAACACTGAGCTGTAAATCTGATAATACACTAAAGGTGGCTACATTATAGTCTGCAGCTATTACAATTATGCTCATTGCATAGAAAGCTTTATGAGTGAAAACATGCAGAGGTTAAAATAATTAAAAGTAATGTGGTTCACCCTCAAAAACTGGGAATTTTCTTTCTTTAACCTTTATTTAACCAGGAAGTCCCATTGAGATTAAAAAATCTCTTTTTCAAGGGAGACCTGGCCAAGATAGGCAACATTGAAAACTGTTACAGACATACATTATAAAAAATCATTAAATACATAGAGACAATATTACAACATTAAAATCAAAATTTTGGGAATGGGAGTTCCCAAAAAATACATGGGAAGTGCGGCTTACGGGGTAAAAGTTTGAATAGTCCTGGCAAGGGTGTAGGTTTGGTCTAAGCTTTGGTAGGGACATTACAACTTACTCCCACTCCCCCCCCCATAACTTGATCATGCATCACATGTAAAGGCCTCTGCATGCTCTTGCGACAAGGCTTTCGCAGATAGCTTTTCGCAGACAGTTGTAATTTATTGTTGAGCGGGGAATAATAGGCGTGCGCGATGTTATTCACCGGCACAACGCAAGGGGGTGCAAAGTCGCTAGGAGTAGTTGGTGGGTGTGGTTAGTGGAGTGTTTATCCTCCGGTTACTTATAATGACTAGAACTTTTTTTTTATATAATGACTAGAACTGGAGTCGTATAGATACGTACTTCCTCGATCAACCGCTCTTCGTGCTGCTCCATCTTTGCTCGTGTTTTTAAAAATGCCAGTCGTGAAAACAAACCAAACCGGGAAAGTAGGGAAGCGGAAGTGTGTGTACAGCGGATGTAGAGTGGACCAATCAGAGCCCTCTTGTCTGTGACGCTGTCTGCGAGGCTTCTGCGGTGGTCACAATTTTTGGGAGGTGCGCGCAGAGCGTCTGCAAAGGTGGGGGGGGCTACGCAGACACTATCTGCGACACCGTCTGCGAGGACTGGGTTGTCAGCATAAATTGGCCTTAAGGCCTCTGCATGCTCTTGCGACAAGGCTTTTGCAGATAGCTTTTCGCAGACAGTTGTAATTTATCGTTGAGTGGGGAGTAATAGGCGTGCGTGATGTTATTCACCGGCACAACGCAAGGGGGCGCGAAGTCGCTAGGAGTAGTTGGTGGGTGTGGTTAGTGGAGTGTTTATCCTCCGGTTACTTATAATGACTAGAACTGGAGTCGTATAGATGTACGTACTTCCTCACTTCCTCGATCAACCGCTCTTCGTGCTGCTCCATCTTCGCTCGTGTTTTTAAAAATGGCGGTCGTGAAAACAAACCAAACCGGGAAAGTAGGGAAGCGGAAGTGCGTGTACAGCGGATGTAGAGTGGACCAATCAGAGCCCTCTTGTCTGCGACGCTGTCTGCGGTGGTCACAATTTTTGGGAGGTGCACGCAGAGCGTCTGCAAAGGTGGGGGGGCTACGCAGACACTGTCTGCGATGCTATCTGCGAGGACTGGGTTGTCAGCATAAATTGGCCTGTACACAACCACACTCATACTCAGCGGAACAGCTCAAGAACACTTTACTTATTCCTTTTCCAAATTCAGCATACATTTTGCATTTTGTCCTCTTATGCAGTTAAGAGAAAAACATCCCAGGTAAGATCAAAATAAATAACTATTATTGGGATCTTCTGTATTATACAGCAAACACAAATCCAGATAAGAACAAAGAAATAACTTCTTGCACTTCAGGTAAATGATGCAATCTCTACATTATTGGGATATTGTGCATTTAAGAGAAAAATATCCAGAAAAGAACAAATAAATAATATCTTGCACTATATAAAAATAAATAAATAAAAATCTCTGTATTATTGCAGTGTTTGTTGCATGCTTATGTGCATCTGTGTTTATCAACTGGCAAAACTAAATATGTAAACATAAATGCTTCGAACTTTTACACCCATCTAAATGCAGTGTAATCTGCAGATTTTTACAGGGGTATGAATATGTCTGGAATGTTATTTAAATTCACCAAACACATGCCTCCATCTGTCATTAGCAGACACAAACTGCTGCCCAATTTCTTTCAAATCAATGAGGTCAACTGCTGTTTGATGCACATGGCATACGCTGACGTTGTTAAGGCGCTGCTGGGTCATTGTCGACCTCAGCCAGGTTTTTAGCCTTTTCAAAGCACTGAAGCTTCTTTCAGCTTCTGCTGATGCCACAGGGATAACTAACAACAGCCTAACAAGTTTCTCCACCTCATCAAACAGGCCACATACTTCACTGGGCATCCCTCTCAGGATATCTGCAGCTTCTCCACTTGATTTCAATGCATGCTTGTTGAGAAACATGGGAAGCTGAATCCTCAGACTCTCCCTGTCAGTCTCTGGATACTCTCCAATAGTGTCATTAAGCCTACCGGTGAGGAGCACATCCTCAACCTGTTTGAATTTCTCCAGATCAGGTTGGTTGAATCTGTCTTTGAACTGCATATCCAAACAGTCCAAGACCTTGAAAAACTCAATCCTGTAGAACTCCTCTGCTGTCTTTGGCTGATGATGACTAGCCTGACTAGTATATCTTCTAGGGGGTTTTCTTTGGTGAGGAATTTCAATAGCCTCAATCCCTAAAGTATCCACCATCTGCACTGCCTTCTCAAACAATTCTGCAAACTTTTCCTCAGTCCTTTTCTCCTGAATAGTTGAGCTTACATATAGAACTGCAGTCTGCATGCCGGCAATTGTTTGGGAACGATTCTGCAGGAATTTGTTCAAACACTCAAGCTCTCCGAGCACCTCTGTGGCTAGAAAGAGGCCCAGAATGGTCTTCCCCTTTTGGAATCGCTCCAATAGACCATTTGCCCTAGTGCCTGTGTCCGAACCAAATGAGGCCATTTCCTCCAGACTGTTTAGGATAGCCTCATATTCATTGAGGATTGCCTGCACAGCTTGCCCACGGACAGTCCATCTTGTGGGACAGAGTGGTTTAACTGTCCTGGTGGGCCCCTCTGGTACAGTATGCTGTGCCAGTATGCCTTTAAATTTGCCGGATTGGTTGCTCAGTGTTCCAAGTTCATGGACCCACTGAAGCGCATCATGCAGTAACGGTGAAGAATTGCATGCACATTGTGTAATTAGGTTGACACAATGTGCACCACAGTGTACATACAATGCCAGGGGCTGCTCCTTTTTAAGCACTGCCTGGGCCCCAGAAAAATGCCCTGCCATGTTTGCTGCCCCATCATACGTCTGTCCTCGCAAACCTGAGATAGGCAGGTTTAGTCTGAGGAGCACGTCCACAGTTAGTTTTGCCATCTGCTCACCAGTTGTTGCTGGTGTACAAGCCCAGAAATGCTTCCACTGGCACCAGGTCTTTATCAACATATCTCAGGCATATAGAGACCTGCTCTTTGCCCTGGATGTCCTGGGTTCCATCCATAATGATGGAAAATTGGACAACAGGGAGGGACCTAATCATTGTGGCAATTCCTCTCACAATTGTGTTGCCAAACAAAGCCAAGTATTCATTTTGGCACTGCGGACTTACATAATCATGGCAGCGAGTCAGCCAGGAAGTTAGGACTGGGTCATCCTTTGCCTTTAACTTCAGAAGGTGGAACAAATTACCCTCATTTGAATCATGCCCTCTCACTGCAAGTCCCTGCCTAGCCAGATACCTCACACACTCCATAATTTCCACAAGACAATGCCTGGCTTCCTGCTGCGTCTTGGCTAAAGCACTGGCCAGCTGTGTATGGACTGGAGTTTGCTCCATTGCATTCACAGTGACCGCATGAAGGTGTGCTTTGCTATTTTGATGGCGGGTAAAGCTCTCAGAAGCATTTTTCCAATTGCCAAAACCATTTAGGCTAAATGCAGGATCGTGTTTTTTTCTAGGGAGGTCTTTTTGATCGTAAAGGCTTTGACACACTCAAAACAAAGAACTTTTTGTATGGTAGGGCTATAATGCAGCCATGGATAGAGACTAAACCATTTGGCCTGAAACAGCAGCCTCCTATTGGACAGCTGCTGTGCTGAAATGAATTTTGCATCAGGCTGGTATGGTGCACTCCCAATGTCCAGGACACTGCTACCCTGACTTGCTTGATGGTCACTGGCGCTCACACTCAGTGCGTTTACATGCACATCCAAATCGAGCTGCTGTCGGTAATCGAGCAAAGGGTCCCAGCAGGGGTGCCAGAGAAATCCAATCCTACATGCACACAAAGAAATCGAGCTATTGTGTGAGGTACATTGTGCACCCGAGCCACAGGTGGCGCTACACGCCCCATTGTGTTGGTACACTTCCGGTTGTTGTCATGAAGAAGAGCTATTCAAGAGCAGTGTTGCCAGATACTGCTGACGTTATCCAGCCCAAAATATGTTCAAAATCCGCCAAAATGCACTTAAAACTGCCCAATCTGGCAACACTGTATAAACAAAGTTATCAGTTCCTGTTCACAAGAAGTACTTGTAGTTTGTATGTCCGAACAGAACTGTTCCTAATAAAATGGCCACTAAGTTGAAGTTGATCTGTAATGATGAACATATTAACTGTTAGCCTGCTAACATGCTAATAACTTACCAACTAATTGGAAATGGGTGCGTACATGCCCAGACACAAGTGTTCCTAATAAAGTGGCAGCTAAGGTGACGTGTCATGCTGACCAAGGCTGTTTGTTGTTGTTTTTTTTCGACCGAGGCTGTTGTGTTTCCCGCTTGTGGTCTCGTCACTCGTCACTTCCGGAAGGGGCAGTGCTGAAGTAGCTCGCTCGATAGGGTTTACATGCACTAAGTAGCTCGTCAAAAATCGCATGATCTAGGTCGTGTAGTTCGATTACGAGGAATCAAGTTCGGTTCAATTTCAGCCGAGCTAAGGTGTTTCCATGCCATTTAGAACTTCGATTTCAGTCAAGCAACGGCAGAAATTCGATTTTCTCTATGTGCATGTAAACGCACTGACTGACTGCCTCCTATAGAGCAAACAAAACGTAACCTGGTTTATATTCACACTAGCTTGACTTAATAAAGACTAACACTTCCAATGGCATATTTACTAAGATAATTTGTTAGTATATTCCATATATATCACATCAGAGAACCAAAACCTCACCTGGAGCCCTGAAGCTCCAGCCACCTCTCCTTCTATCTGTCCTGCCCCTTCACTGGATGTATGAACATCCTATGTAAAAACAAATATTATATAATTAGTAGACCTATTCTACATCACATTCAGTGTCATTGCTGACCTACTTATGCCTGTTCTTAACTTTACACCTCACCTGACCACCTGTAGGTTCTGCTTCCTCTGTCGAAACCTCCTCCTGGTTGGCGCTACACTTCTTTGTGTCCTATGTAATCAAACAAAATGTTCATGAAAAAGATTCATGAACCCATTTTTAACAAACACGAGGACTGGAATATAGCCTACATGTTGCCATGATGTATTTAGCTCAGGCTATAGAAAATAAATTATTTCATGACTGAGTTCAAAGTAACTGGCAAAATAACATATGTTTACTAAGATCATTTGTTAGTATATTCCATATATGTCACATCAGAGAACCAAAACCTCACCTGGAGCCCTGAAGCTCCAGCCACCTCTCCTTCTATCTGTCCTGCCCCTTCACTGGATGTCTGAACATCCTATGTGAAAAAGAACATATAATTAGTAGACATATCTTGGGAGCTGTGTCTCAGAGCTCTATTTATTTCAGACCAATGTGAATTA
The DNA here is from genome assembly GCF_027579695.1 of Neoarius graeffei. NCBI lineage: Eukaryota > Metazoa > Chordata > Actinopteri > Siluriformes > Ariidae > Neoarius > Neoarius graeffei. Next base: position 2,387,516 of record NC_083582.1, on the reverse strand, counting down.
ACTTTTGGCTGCCCTATTCAACATATATCACATTCAGTGTCATTGCTGACCTACTTATGCCTGTTCTTAACTTTACACCTCACCTGACCACCTGTAGGTTCTGCTTCCTCTGTCGAAACCTCCTCCTGGTTGGCACTACACTTCTTTGTGTCCTATGTAATCAAACAGAATGTTCATGAAAAAGATTCATGAACCCATTTTTAACAAACATGAGGACTGGAATATAGCCTACATGTTGCCATGATGTATTTAGCTCAGGTGAAAAGAAATTATGCTATGACTGAGTTCAAACTTGGCAAAAAGAAAACTATAGTGACAAAAGCACAGATTCTTAACCTGCACAAGGCTTGCATCTGTCTTCTGTTGTCTAATTTCATGCACAGAGTTTTCATTAATTAGCAACAACAACTGGCAAGCTTTATAGCCACCAGGCTACACTAGCACTAACTAACTAATTAAAACGGGAGCTGTCAGCATCTTTCCATGACTGCCCGTGTTTATTGCATGTATCTGCCAGGCTTTATCCTGTTGGCTACTACAGACAGTTAAAACTAGCACTCCAAAAAGACACGGGAGGGGAGGAGGAAATATAACACTAGCTAAGCCTTCACTGAACGCTGCAATAATTGTGTTGCGTGACACAGCTAAATATCAAACTTCTGGGCGCACTCAGGGTTCCTACGCAGTATGGAAAAGTATGGAGTTTGATTTTAGTATTTTCCAGGTCTGGAAAAGTATGGAAAATGGAAATTAGGGTATGGAGAAATATTTGTGTTTCCAGACCTTTGCCGCTACATAGTAAAATGAAGCTCAACATTCCGACATTCAGTTGAATTTTGCCAAAGAAATGTGTTGAAATGCGGAGGGAGGGAAACGGGTGTTCTGTTGTACTGGCATGCGCTCCGCCACACCCCCTGAACCTGCTTGCTTCTTGCAAGACTTTGGACAAGACGCAGGAAAACCCCCTGCTACAAAACGCCTCTTGAACACGCGTGAACACGCATCATAGCTCCAGTCAGTGTAAAAATGCTTATGGCTTATTTGGCAGTGTTGCCGGAATTTGCTAGAAAAATAAGGCACATGGACCCTGAAAACAAGCGACCCAAGACAAAAAAAAACTGCCAACAAAAATATGAAGGCTGTGTACGCAAACATACATATAAACTGAACAATGCTGTTATTACATTATTATTATAATTACATTACACAGAGATGCCTACTAGTACGGATTGGCCGTATTTTGTACGGAAAAGTTACGTAAATACGATGTTACGGCAAACAGTGTTATTCTGTACGGAATTATTATAAAGTCTTAAAAAATTCCAGTGAGTTGTTTTTAAATGTCCAAGCGACTTTTTCAATCCATGCGCAATTCATGTCTATTTATTTTTACGACAACCGCACATGCTGTGTGTGACATGCGCAGATTCCGCACATTTGCTCGCGCTATTTTCGATACGGTAGAATGGCCGTGCGTTACACCCAGTCAAAAGGGCAATGGATACGCGCACTGCAAACTGTGTAGAACTGACATTAACATCACTCATGGTGGTCGCGATGACTGCACGCAGCATGTCAACTACAAAAACAAAAACATATGGAGTATGCTGAAATGGCGAGTCAGGCGGAAAGCAAATCTGGGGGTATCCAGCAGTTTTTTACGAAATCTGTGGATGAAAAGACACGGAACGTGATGCGTGCTGAAGCGGTGATGGTTGACCTGTGCTTGGAGTTGAACTTGCCAATTAGTGCCATGAAATGTGAGTTAAACTTATTCAGTTTCTTTTTACATGTCTGATTTTTATTCACTGAAATATCAAACAGTGGCTGTACTTCTTTAATTCAAAGTCTTTTCAGTGTTGCAAGTGCAAATGTACATGTAGTATGATCAAAAACAGAATTTTATGATTAGTGTTGTTGGGATTGTGGCAAAAAATTGATCATTCCACTGTTTTAAATACAATTATAAATGTCATTTTATTCAATGTCTCTTCTGAAGCATTATGCTGAAGTATTTATATATTGGGACATTAAGATAACAATGTCGGACTCTCTTTGGCATGAAATAAGAATTTTTTTTTTATTTTATTAGAATCCGTTAACAGGTAGAACATTTTGCCAGGCAATATAATATAATACTTTTGAGGAGTTACATTCAATACCAATGATTGGTAGTCAACCGTAATGTCTGCAAACAGGGAACACTATTGTATTTATAAAAATGTGATATATTGTATGCTCTAGAAATTTGTTGAGTGGAAGTTCAGTTGAGATGGCTGCTCGTGTTTTGTTTATTCAATTCACACAAAACAGTACTTTTTAATAATTTAAATGTTAAACATATTGGTATATACACCTCTTTTATAATGGAAATGCACATAAATTAATGTTACTGAAAGTCATTCCAAAATACTGAAAAATGTTTTCAAGAATACTGAAATTCAAAATTTGGGGTAGGCATCTCTGATTACATTTAGTTGTTGCTTTTATCCAAAGCCACTTAGTTATTACAGGGTACAACATGGTTACAACCTGGAGCAATGTGGGGTTAAATGCCTTGCTCAAGGGCACTGCAGCCATTACATACTGGTTAGGGTGGCCACGTCTCGGCCACGTCTGCCATCTCTTGGTATGTGGACAAAATGTGATCTACAGTGGAACTAACACAGGGCCTTCATAAAACACAATAGTAAATACAAAAAATGCCATAATGACTGTTTTCAAATTAGAAGCTTCAGTAAACATGTGTGTGTGCACAACATACAGGGTGTCCCGAAAAAATGTATACACACTTTGAATCATTGTGAAGTAGGTGTTTATTCAAATTCATTTCATTTTCAAGGTGTAATAGAATTTACAGACATCACTTTATTGTTTTATCACTGCCTCTAACTGATGTTTATAGTCTACGCTATGAGACCTGCAACAGTCACTGAAAGTGAATGTCCAAAAATACCAAGAGAATTGAATGTGATTTGCATTGTCAGCAGTGACTGGACCAGAATGGATGTCAGTTTGAGAACAGGCGGTGACTAAATAATAAAATTTCTGTAAATTCTATTACTCTTTGAAAATTACACGGATTTTAATAAACACATACAGTACTTTACAGTGATTAAAAGTGTGTCTACATTTTTTTCGGGACATCCTGTATGTGCTTGACATCTTCACACACCTGTGTTTTAATGTCTTGAAATGTGCATCAGATACGTGTGCGTCAGAGTGGCATCCTGTATTTTGTGTAATGTGTATATATATTTATGGCAAAAACAGGGCACTGATACAAATTTTAGGCCAAGCTAAATATGGTATGCATTTTGGTGGTATGTCATAATGTGAGTACCTGTTTGATTTTCAAGTAATTCTTTTAAATATATGAGTAGTTTGTTCGCTGAAGTCTCCAAACCTGAGAATTTGAGTATGGAAAAAGTCTGGAATTTTAAATTTGAAAATGTGTAGGAACCCTGTATACTTACTGTCGCGGTGGTGAAATAACTTCTAATGTCCCGTTTCTTTTTTGGTGGCAATGGCATTGTTGTCTCTTAAGCTTATAAAGTAGAACAGTGGTCAAATTCAGAATGACAAATTTATACAGTTTCAGGCCATTACGAGCCAGATGCGTTGCTGCTTTCAGCACCACAGCACATGGACCTCTGCTTTGGCGTGAGGCTGCCTGACTGGCACCACTGATGGCCATCGCTCTGTTGCAGCCAATGAAATAGCGGCATGGGTCGTCATAGCTCCGAATACATCTCGGAACCTCTCATAAACAAAACGTTTAAATTAATGCTACCACTGCGTAGTATATTGAAATATCTCATCTCATCTCATTATCTGTAGCCGCTTTATCCTTCTACAGGGTCGCAGGCAAGCTGGAGCCTATCCCAGCTGACTACGGGCGAAAGGCGGGGTACACCCTGGACAAGTCACCAGGTCATCACAGGGCTGACACATAGACACAGACAACCATTCACACTCACATTCACACCTACGCTCAATTTAGAGTCACCAGTTAACCTAACCTGCATGTCTTTGGACTGTGGGGGAAACCGGAGCACCCGGAGGAAACCCACGCGGACACGGGGAGGACATGCAAACTCCACACAGAAAGGCCCTCGCCGGCCCCGGGGCTCGAACCCAGGACCTTCTTGCTGTGAGGCGACAGCGCTAACCACTACACCACCGTGCCGCCCCTATTGAAATATTACATTAATAAATGTAGATTTTTGCTATATTAAAATAAAATGGTAAATATTGGTAGGGACCATTTTGTATTCCCCAAATATTGATTGTGATATGTCCCTACCATCCCTATATAAATCTACGCCATTGAGTCCTGGATTCTGCCTCTAGGATACTGATCAGAAGGCTGGGGGTTTAATTGGTTCTAAGGGTACCATGTCATGACTGACTCTAGCTGTGGCAGCGGGGGCGTGGTCAAGCATCGGTCTGTGACAGGAGGGTGGAGTCAGGGAAGGTAAGTGGCAGAATCACTACACCTGTCATTAATTAATGTGTTTGTGTGTCTTCCCAGTGACCGCGCCCTATTTAAGGGGAGCACTAGCCTCCCCTGGAATCTGATTGGCTACCCCAGGTGCCCCCCCAGATGATTGACATGTTACGGCACCGCATGAGAAAAGCCAGTTGCATTGAAGTCTGTGACTGCTAGGTTCCTCCTGTACAGAAGATGGCGCAATGCAAGCTACCACAAGGCGTTGCAAGCCAATTTACAATAGAAGACATGGGAAAGAAGAAAAAGAACAGAAAAGGCAGCTGCTCCTCAGCCAGATGGATTTTCAGACTGACCTATATCAGTGAGTACACGACCGCAGTTTATCCCAGAATAGGTTAGATGAAGCTAGATGCCTTCTGCACGTTCTTAATAAACAGTGGCATCTTTTGCGTCATTTGTAGAGGCTAGCCGCGGATTACAGCTTCTCTGCCTTAAAGCTAAATCATCTGGGTATTCTAAGCAAGGGCGTAGGTTTGGTCTAAGCTTTGGTAGGGACATTACAGCTTACTCCCCCCCCCAAAAAAAACTTGATCATACATCACGTGTACACAACCACACTCATACTTAATAAAGACTAACACTTCAAATGGCATATTTACTAAGATAATTTGTTAGTATATTCCATATATATCACATCAGACAACCAAAACCTCACCTGGAGCCCTGAAGCTCCAGCCACCTCTCCTTCTATCTGTCCTGCCCCTTCACTGGATGTATGAACATCCTATGTAAAAACAAAAATATTATATAATTAGTAGACCTATTCTACATCACATTCAGTGTCATTGCTGACCTACTTATGCCTGTTCTTAACTTTACACCTCACCTGACCACCTGTAGGTTCTGCTTCCTCTGTCGAAACCTCCTCCTGGTTGGCGCTACACTTCTTTGTGTCCTATGTAATCAAACAAAATGTTCATGAAAAAGATTCATGAACCCATTTTTAACAAACACGAGGACTGGAATATAGCCTACATGTTGCCATGATGTATTTAGCTCAGGCTATAGAAAATAAATTATTTCATGACTGAGTTCAAAGTAACTGGCAAAATAACATATGTTTACTAAGATCATTTGTTAGTATATTCCATATATGTCACATCAGAGAACCAAAACCTCACCTGGAGCCCTGAAGCTCCAGCCACCTCTCCTTCTATCTGTCCTGCCCCTTCACTGGATGTCTGAACATCCTATGTGAAAAAGAACATATAATTAGTAGACATATCTTGGGAGCTGTGTCTCAGAGCTCTACTTATTTCAGACCAATGTGAATTAACTTTTGGCTGCCCTATTCAACATATATCACATTCAGTGTCATTGCTGACCTACTTATGCCTGTTCTTAACTTTACACCTCACCTGACCACCTGTAGGTTCTGCTTCCTCTGTCGAAACCTCCTCCTGGTTGGCACTACACTTCTTTGTGTCCTATGTAATCAAACAGAATGTTCATGAAAAAGATTCATGAACCCATTTTTAACAAACATGAGGACTGGAATATAGCCTACATGTTGCCATGATGTATTTAGCTCAGGTGAAAAGAAATTATGCTATGACTGAGTTCAAACTGGGCAAAAAGAAAACTATAGTGACAAAAGCACAGATTCTTAACCTGCACAAGGCTTGCATCTGTCTTCTGTTGTCTAATTTCATGCACAGAGTTTTCATTAATTAGCAACAACAACTGGCAAGCTTTATAGCCACCAGGCTACACTAGCACTAACTAACTAATTAAAACAGGAGCTATCAGCATCTTTCCATGACTGCCCGTGTTTATTGCATGTATCTGCCAGGCTTTATCCTGTTGGCTACTACAGACAGTTAAAACTAGCACTCCAAAAAGACACGGGAGGGGAGGAGGAAATATAACACTAGCTAAGCCTTCACTGAACGCTGCAATAATTGTGTTGCGTGACACAGCTAAATATCAAACTTCTGGGCGCACTCAGGGTTCCTACGCAGTATGGAAAAGTATGGAGTTTGATTTTAGTATTTTCCAGGTCTGGAAAAGTATGGAAAATGGAAATTAGGGTATGGAGAAATATTTGTGTTTCCAGACCTTTGCCGCTACATAGTAAAATGAAGCTCAACATTCCGACATTCAGTTGAATTTTGCCAAAGAAATGTGTTGAAATGCGGAGGGAGGGAAACGGGTGTTCTGTTGTACTGGCATGCGCTCCGCCACACCCCCTGAACCTGCTTGCTTCTTGCAAGACTTTGGACAAGACGCAGGAAAACCCCCTGCTACAAAACGCCTCTTGAACACGCGTGAACACGCATCATAGCTCCAGTCAGTGTAAAAATGCTTATGGCTTATTTGGCAGTGTTGCCAGAATTTGCTAGAAAAATAAGGCACATGGACCCTGAAAACAAGCGACCCAAGACAAAAAAAACTGCCAACAAAAATATGAAGGCTGTGTACGCAAACATACATATAAACTGAACAATGCTGTTATTACATTATTATTATAATTACATTACACAGAGATGCCTACTAGTACGGATTGGCCGTATTTTGTACGGAAAAGTTACGTAAATACGATGTTACGGCAAACAGTGTTATTCTGTACGGAATTATTATGAAGTCTTAAAAAATTCCAGTGAGTTGTTTTTAAATGTCCAAGCGACTTTTTCAATCCATGCGCAATTCATGTCTATTTATTTTTACGACAACCGCACATGCTGTGTGTGACATGCGCAGATTCCGCACATTTGCTCGCGCTATTTTCGATACGGTAGAATGGCCGTGCGTTACACCCAGTCAAAAGGGCAATGGATACGCGCACTGCAAACTGTGTAGAACTGACATTAACATCACTCATGATGGTCGCGATGACTGCACGCGGCATGTCAACTACAAAAACAAAAACATATGGAGTATGCTGAAATGGCGAGTCAGGCGGAAAGTAAATCTGGGGGTATCCAGCAGTTTTTTACGAAATCTGTGGATGAAAAGACACGGAACGTGACACGTGCTGAAGCGGTGATGGTTGACCTGTGCTTGGAGTTGAACTTGCCAATTAGTGCCATGAAATGTGAGTTAAACTTATTCAGTTTCTTTTTACATGTCTGATTTTTATTCACTGAAATATCAAACACTGGCTGTGCTTCTTTAATTCAAAGTCTTTTCAGTGTTGCAAGTAGAAATGTACATGTAGTATGATCAAAAACAGAATTTTATGATTAGTGCTGTTGGGATTGTGGCAAAAAATTGATCATTCCACTGTTTTAAATACAATTATAAATGTCATTTTATTCAGTGTCTCTTCTGAAGCATTATGCTGAAGTATTTATATATTGGGACATTAAGATAACAATGTCGGACTCTCTTTGGCATGAAATAAGAATTTTTTTTTTTAATTTTATTAGAATCCGTAAACAGGTAGAACATTTTGCCAGGCAATATAATATAATACTTTTGAGGAGTTACATTCAATACCAATGATTGGTAGTCAACCGTAATGTCTGCAAACAGGGAACACTATTGTATTTAGAAAAATGTGATATATTGTATGATCTAGAAATTTGTTGAGTGGAAATTCAGTTGAGATGGCTGCTCGTGTTTTGTTTATTCAATTCACACAAAACAGTTCTTTTTAATAATTTAAATGTTAAACATATTGGTATATACACCTCTTTTATAATGGAAATGTGCATAAATTAATGTTACTGAAAGTCATTCCAAAATACTGAAAAATGTTTTCAAGAATACTGAAATTGAAAATTTGGGGTAGGCATCTCTGATTACATTTAGTTGTCGCTTTTATCCAAAGCCACTTAGTTATTACAGGGTACAACATGGTTACAACCTGGAGCAATGTGGGGTTAAATGCCTTGCTCAAGGGCACTGCAGCCATTACATACTGGTTAGGGTGGCCACGTCTCGGCCACGTCTGCCATCTCTTGGTATGTGGACAAAATGTGATCTACAGTGGAACTAACACAGGGCCTTCATAAAACACAATAGTAAATACAAAAAATGCCATAATGACTGTTTTCAAATTAGAAGCTTCAGTAAACTTGTGTGTGTGCACAACATACAGGGTGTCCCGAAAAAATGTATACACACTTTGAATCATTGTGAAGTAGGTGTTTATTAAAATTCCTTTCATTTTCAAGGTGTAATAGAATTTACAGACATCACTTTATTGTTTTATCACTGCCTCTAACTGATGTTTATAGTCTACGCTACGAGACCTGCAACAGTCACTGAAAGTGAATGTCCAAAAATACCAAGAGAATTGAATGTGATTTGCATTGTCAGCAGTGACTGGACCAGAATGGATGTCAGTTTGAGAACAGGCTGTGACTAAATAATAAAATGTCTGTAAATTCTATTACTCTTTGAAAATTACATGGATTTTAATAAACACATACAGTACTTTACAGTGATTAAACGTGTGTATACATTTTTTTTCGGGACATCCTGTATGTGCTTGACATCTTCACACACCTGTGTTTTAATGTCTTGAAGTGTGCATCAGATACGTGTGCGTCAGAGTGGCATCCTGTATTTTGTGTAATGTGTATATATATTTATGACAAAAACAGGGCACTGATACAAATTTTAGGCCAAGCTAAATATGGTATGCATTTTGGTGGTATGTTATAATGTGAGTACCTGTTTGATTTTCAAGTAATTCTTTTAAATATATGAGTAGTTTGTTCGCTGAAGTCTCCAAACCTGAGAATTTGAGTATGGAAAAAGTCTGGAATTTTAAATTTGAAAATGTGTAGGAACCCTGTGCAAAACATTGACTTGCTGGTATCATGTGGATGCAAAACGCTGACCTGCTGGTAGTTTGTGGAGGAGAAACATTGACATGCTGGTAGTTTGCGGATGAGAAACGCTGACGTGCTGGTAGTTTGTGGAAGTGAAACTCCGACAGAGAGGAGGTTCAGAGGCTGACAGACTGGTGTGCTGAGAACAACTTAGCTCTGAATACTAAAAAGACCAAGTAACTGATAGTTGATTTCAGGAGACGTCAAGATGTTCATCTGCTACAGAACATAAATGGAGAAGAAGTGGAGAGAGAGTTTCGAGTTTCAGATTCCTGGGTTCACACATATCAGAGGACCTGACGTGGACATACAACACACACTGCCTCATTAAAAAAGCACAACAAAGACTTTATTTCCTGAGAACTCTCAGGAAAATCAATCTGTCCCAACAGCTGCTGATGTCCTTCTCCCGCTGTACCATTGAGAGCGTCCTCACACGTGGCATCTTGATATGGTATGGTAACAGCTCTGCAGCGGATAAGAAGGCACTGTGAAGAGTCAGAAAGACTGCAGAAAAAAATCATCAACAAGCATCTGCCTGCTCTTGAGGACATATACACGTCCCACTGCCTGCAGAAAACACACTGCATCCTAAAGGACTCATCCCACCCCGCCCATCAGCTGTTCGAATGTCTGTCCTCAGGCAAGTGTTACAGAACAAAGCACACACCACAAGATTCAAAAACAGTTTCTATCCCAAATCTATCACCACACTGAGCTCCTCTCTGAAGTCACACACATACAGTGGTGCTTGAAAGTTTGTGAACCCTTTAGAATTTTCTATATTTCTGCATAAATATGACCTAAAACATCATCAGATTTTCACACAAGTCCTAAAAGTAGATAAAGAGAACCCAGTTAAACAAATGAGACAAAAATATTATACTTGGTCATTTATTTATTGAGGAAAATGACCCAATATTACATATCTGTGAGTGGCAAAAGTATGTGAACCTCTAGGATGAGCAGTTAATTTGAAGGTGAAATTAGAGTCAGGTGTTTTCAATCAATGGGATGACAATCAGGTGTGAGTGGGCACCCTGTTTTATTTAAAGAACAGGGATCTATCAAAGTCTGATCTTCACAACACGTTTTGGAAGGGCATCATGGCACGAACAAAGGAGATTTCTGAGGACCTCAGAAAAAGCGTTGTTGATGCTCATCAGGCTGGAAAATGTTACAAAACCATCTCTAAAGAGTTCGGACTCCAGCAATCCACAGTCAGACAGATTGTGTACACATAGAGGAAATTCAAGACCATTGTTACCCTCCCCAGGAGTGGTCGACCAACAAAGATCACTCCAAGAGCAAGGCGTGTAATAGTCGGCGAGGTCACAAAGGACCCCAGGGTAACTTCTAAGCAACTGAAGGCCTCTCTCACAATTGCTAATGTTAATGTTCATGAGTCCACCATCAGGAGAACACTGAACAACAATGGTGTGCATGGCAGGGCTGCAAGGAGAAAGCCACTGCTCTCCATAAAGAACATTGCTGCTCATCTGCAGTTTGCTAAAGATCACGTGGACAAGCCAGAAGGCTATTGGAAAAATGCTTTGTGGACGGATGAGACCAAAATGGAACTTTTTGGTTTAAATGAGAAGCGTTATGTTTGGAGAAAGGAAAACACTACATTCCAGCATAAGAACCTTATCCCATCTGTAAAGTGTGGTGGTGGTAGTATCATGGTTTGGGCCTGTTTTGCTGCATCTGGACCAGGATGGCTTGCCATCATTGATGGAACAATGAATTCTGAATTATACCAGTGAATTCTAAAGGAAAATGTCAAGACATCTGTCCATGAACTGAATCTCAAGAGAAGGTGGGTCATGCTGCAAGACAACGACCCTAAGCACACAAGTCGTTCCACCAAATAATGATTAAAGAAGAATAAAGTGAATGTTTTTGAATGGCCAAGTCAAAGTCCTGACCTTAATGCAATGGAAATGTTGTGGAAGGACCTGAAGCGAGCAGTTCATGTGAGGAAACCCACCAACATCGCAGAGTTGAAGCTGTTCTGTACGGAGGAACGGGCTAAAATTCCTCCAAGCCGGTGTGCAGGACTGATCAACAGTTACCGCAAACGTTTAGTTGCAGTTATTGCTGCACAAGGGGGTCACACCAGATACTGAAAGCAAAGGTTCACATACAGTTAGGTCCATAAATATTTGGACAGAGACAACATTTTTCTAATTTTGGTTCTGTACATTACCACAATGAATTGTGAACAAAACAATTCAGATGCAGTTGAAGTTCAGACTTTCAGCTTTAATTCAGTGGGTTGAACAAAATGATTGCATAAAAATGTGAGGAACTAAAGCATTTTTTAAACACAATCCCTTCATTTCAGGGGCTCAAAAGTAATTGGACAAGTTAAATAATTGTAAATAAAATGTTCATTTCTAATACTTGGTTGAAAACCCTTTGTTGGCAATGACTGCCTGAAGTCTTGAACTCATGGACATCACCAGACGCTGTGTTTCCTCCTTTTTAATGCTCTGCCAGGCCTTTACTGCAGCGGTTTTCAGTTGCTGTTTGTTTGTGGGCCTTTCTGTCTGAAGTTTAGTCTTTAACAAGTGAAATGCTGCTCAATTGGGTTGAGATCAGGTGACTGACTTGGCCATTCAAGAATATTCCACTTCTTTGCTTTAATAAACTCCTGGGTTGCTTTGGCTTTATGTTTTGGGTCATTGTCCATCTGTATTATGAAACGCCGACCAATCAGTTTGGCTGGATTTGAGCACACAGTATGTCTCTGAATACCTCAGAATTCATCCGGCTGCTTCTGTCCTGTGTCACATCATCAATAAACACTAGTGACCCAGTGCCACTGGCAGCCATGCATGCCCAAGCCATCACACTGCCTCCGCCGTGTTTTACAGATGATGTGGTATGCTTTGGATCATGAGCTGTACCACACCTTCACCATACTTTTTTCTTTCCATCATTCTGGTAGAGGTTGATCTTGGTTTCATCTGTCCAAAGAATGTTCTTCCAGAACTGTGCTGGCTTTTTTAGATAATTGCAAGGATTTATTCTTGATCTCAGTTTAACCAAGAAGGTATTAACTTATTTGGAACCTTTTGTTCTTATATGCTCTACTGACATGTGCAAATATTTTGTGGAACATTCCATTGCCCTGTGCTATCTTAAGAACAGGCTGTGCATCAGAGATGTCTGAACATTTTGCTTATTATTGCATACCATTGCGATAACGTGTCCTGCTCTGCTGCAGATAACTTGCAAGGTCTCCTCACTCGCACGCAGTCTGCACTCACCCACCCACCCACCCACATATATATATATATATATAAAATCTGTTTTCTCTTCATTTTCTGGGGAATTGTGAATAAAGACTGTGAAACTATGGGGTTCCTGTCTTGTTTCGCGATTTGCCCCAGAGCTCTGGGTGACACGAGGGGACCGATCTCGAGTCACTGTAAAAGCTTAAAGGAATAAATCCATCCATCCATCCATGATCTATTCCACTTATCCATTACGGGTCGTGAGGGAGCTGGAGCCAATCCCAGCTGGCTTCAGGTGACCCTTATGAAAAAATCCTATGGTTATATACTATAGTTATACTGTAGTCATCGTGACTATAGTATTTTGATGGTATTTTCGTCACTATAGGACTATATTATAGTAATACTATAGTTCTGGAGACTATAGTATTACAGACTATAGATATACTATAGTTTTAGAAACTATAGTTCTCTAGACTATAGTAATGCTATAGTTCGCCAGACTATAGTCTTACTATAGTCAGATAACTATAGTATTACTATAGTCTGGAGAACTATAACACACACACACACACACACACACACACACACACACACACACACACACACACACACACACACCTTCACGCTCCCTCACTGTCACTCACACACACTCTCTCTCTCTCTCTCTCTCTCTCTCTCTCACACACACACACACACACACACACACACACACACACACACTCAATAAAACAACAATGTTGCTGTTTGACAGAGGTAAGCCCGTGTTCTGTCGATTTTCTCATCTTTCTCAGCGTTGTGTAATCATTGTGCTCTGCGTTCACAGCCCCATTTAGAGTGATTATTGCACCTAGGGGTCAAAAATGGGAATAATCTGAATCACTAATGGAGGTCTATTGGGGAGCGAATCCCAACACCTGACCATCACACCTGGATGAACTTGTTGGACATCCTGTTCCAAAACTACGGGCATTAATGTGGAGTTAACTCATAACCCACAATCACACGCCCACACCCCCATAACCCCCACACCCCCATAACCCACACCCACACACCCATAACGCACACACTCATAACCCACACACCCCCATAACCCACACCCACACACCCATCACCCACACACCCAAAACCCTCACACCCATAACCCTCACACCCACACACCCATCACCCACACACCCATAACCCACACACTCACACACCCATCACCCACACACCCATAACCCTCACACCCACACACCCATCACCCACACACCCATAACCCACACACTCACACACCCATCACCCACACACCCATAACCCACACACCCATAACCCTCACACCCACACACCCATAACCCACACACTCACACACCCATCACCCACACACCCATAACCCTCACACCCACACACCCATCACCCACACACCCATAACCCACACACTCACACACCCATCACCCACACACCCATAACCCACACACCCATAACCCTCACACCCACACACCCATAACCCACACACCCATAACCCTCACACCCACACACCCATCACCCACACACCCATAACCCACACACTCACACACCCATAACCCACACACCCACACACCCATCACCCACACACCCATAACCCTCACACCCACACACCCATAACCCACACACCCATAACCCATAACCCACACACTCATAACCCATAACCCACACACTAATAACCCATAACCCACACACTAATAACCCATAACCCATAACCCACACACTCATAACCCATAACCCACACACTAATAACCCACACACTCACACACCCATAACCCACACACCCATAACCCTCACCCCCTGCTCTTATCACCCAGGAACAGTGAAAAAGTGACAAAACACTGTGTAATCTCAAAACCCAGAGAAACTGAACAGGAATTATTTATAAAAATGAGAGAATTCGGATTGAATGAAATAAAATGCAGCGGCTCTGCTCTCTTCATTCACTGCTTTACACTTTCAGACAGCTTTGTGTTTGTTTCAGTCCCATCAGCTCGTGCTCTCTGTTAGTAATCACTCTCACTAACACTGATCTGCACTCAGACCCAACACCTTCATCACACTCTTTAACAATCCCACAGGTGTGGCTGTAGGAACAGGGATTATTGCTGAATGTTATGAGATCTGTATTTTTATGATGGTGATTTTATATTTTTGTGTGTGTTTTGGTTTGTTTCGTGATGTGCAGCTTTTCTTTGCTCCGCTTGATATTTAGTAAGCTTTAGTTTTGGGGCAAACGAGCCAAAGCCCCCCCACAGAGGGCACCTCCGGGTGTAGGGAACAAGAACAGGGTCACATTAACCTCAGGGTTAATTCAAGCCAACAATGAACAGATACAGTGTCTTGCAAAAGTATTCACCCCCCGGTGTTTTTCCTGTTAGCACCATTTGATTTACACACCATGCCTACAGCTTTAAAGGGGCACGTTGTTGTTTTATTGAGTGTGTGTGTGTGTGTGTGTGTGAGAGAGAGAGAGAGAGAGAGAGAGAGAGAGAGAGTGACAGTGAGGGAGCGTGAAGGTGTGTGTGTGAGTGTGAAGGGGTGTGTGTGTGTGTGAGGGTTGTGTGTCTCTATTAGTCCTGTGACAGACTGGTGACCTGCTCAGGGTGAACCCCGCCCCTACCCTTATGAAAATATCCTATAGTTATACTATGGTATAACTATAGTTTTTATAGTATCACTATAGTATTACTATAACAACAATAGTAAAACTGTAGTTTTCTAGAAATACTATATTATTTCCTATAGGATTACTATAGTTTTACTGTCAGCACAGTGCAGTGGCGGCTGGTAGTCTTTCAAACAGGGGAGGCTGGTCGGTTATGATATTTCCAGATTTTAAAAGAAAAAACTCATCAATTTTGCCCATACTCTTGCCTCTGATCTGGCTGATTGTTGGCAGGGTCACAAACTGTGAAATAACAGGTTCTTTTGGCCCATTACCCTACTGTCCAATATACATGATGGTGGTGTTGGGGGGGGGGGGGGGGGGGGGTTATATTTTAACATTTTATATTTTAAAATTGTGGCATGTTGTTTAAAAATTGACCTCGGCTGTGTTTTTGTTTAAAAATGTTTTCCAAATTGTAGCGGTGTTTAATTCATATCCAGAAAAAACATATATTCCAATATAATATATGCAGCATAAACATTTTAAATAGATTCTATATTTTTGGTCCATCCATGACATATTACTAAAGTAGCCTATTTACTGTTGTTGATGTGGGTCACTTGCTGTTTGCCAATTCACTTTCTCGTACCAGGAGAGCAGAAAGGAACGAGTATTATTCCCTACCTTTTTCACCAAGTCAATTTGAGGCGTTGGTCTACCCTGCTCTTTAATTTTAATTTTTTCCTCGAAAGGAAGACTGGCAAATGGCTTCGCCAAAATTAAATCAGCAATGCTTGGCATCCGTGTGCAGCTTTCTTGCTAGCTGACTAGCCCCCTCAAGTTCAGTCACTCAAATAAACGAAATTTCTGGAACTAAGATAGCAAACTTGACAACACTATATTTACACTTTATTTACAATGAAAATATATACAAACTAAAAAAGCTGGTAGAAACCGTATGTAATGAATGAAATCGAAATGTAAGCCGATCTCTTACAATACACCACGGCACTTGCGAATACGCATGGGACTGAACTGATCTTGCCAGATACTGCTGACGTTATCCAGCCCAAAATATGTTCAAAACCCGCCAAAATGCACTTAAAACCGCCCAATTGGGTGGGAAACCGCCCAATCTGGCAACACTGTACCGCTGCCTGTCTATAGTTGAAACGAGCTGTCAATCAAAGAAAATATCCGGCCGCTTTCACCAATCACCAGTCTCCTTGCGGAAACTGCCATGTCCCTCCCATGTGAGGCTGGGAGTCCGTGGGCGGGCATTTTTGCAGTATTTATCCAATAATCATCTTGCATTTTGAGATTGAAAAGCGCATCGCTCCCAAATGCCATTGAAGTCCACTGAGGCTGGGAGTCCGGTGGGCAGGCGTTTTCACAGTATTTGTCCAGTAATCGTCTTGCATTTTGATATTGAAAAGCGCATCGCTCCCAAATGCCATTGAAGTGCACTGAGGCTGGGAGTCCGGTGGGCGGGCGTTTTCGCAGTATTTGTCCAATAATCGTCTTGCATTTTGATTTTGAAAAGTGCATCGCTCCCAAATGCCATTGAAGTCCACTGTGAGGCTGGGAGTCCAGTGGGCAGGCGTTTTCACAGTATTTGTCCAATAATCGTCTTGCATTTTGAAATTGAAAGCGCAGAGCTCCCAAATGCCATTGAAGTCCACTGAGGCTGGGCTGCATCACGCTGTCACGAGGGGGAAAAACTCACGCGCACATTAGGCGAACTGGGGAAAGTTATAACGGAATGATTTCACACTGTAGTGGGTTGAGCACATATATTTCTATGATTCTGGATCTGAAATAGCAATGTTATAAGGTGGGCTTTAACATAAGCCTAGCGCAATTCATCCTACAAGATGTTCGTCATTTTTAGAGGAGGCTGAGCCTCCCTTGCTGTCTTAGAGCAATCGCCCGTGGCACAGTGGTATTATCATTAAAACTATAATAATACTATGGTTATACAAAAATACTATAGTAGTAGCTATAGGATTACTATAGTTTTACTATCAGCACAGTAGAGTTACCAAAGCTATTCAAAACACTGACCTAGTAACTATAGGATTCTTATAGTTACCCAATAAAGACTGCAGTATTATTTAGTGCTATAGAAGTACTATACTTATTTAGAAATACTATAGCATCACTATAGATTAATAAGCCACCCCTTATGAAAAAATCCTATAGTTATATATTATAGTTATACTATAGTCATCGTGACTATAGTATTTTGATGGTATTTTTGTCACTATAGGACTATACTATAGTAATACTATAGTTCTGGAGACTATAGTATTACAGACTATAACTATACTATAGTTTTAGAAACTATAGTTCTCCAGACTATAGTAATATTATAGTACTCGAACTATAGTAATACTATAGTTATCTGACTATAGTAATATTATAGTACTTGAACTATAGTAATACTATAGTTATCTGACTTTAGTAATATTATTGTTAGGCTTTGTAACTATCCTGGCCTCTAGAGGCCGCTATGGTATCTTTGTCATGTCATTTGTTTTGACAGCTAGGGGATTTGTGTTTGTTTTGACAGCCATGTGCTTCTTTGTTTTGTTAGTCATGTGCCTCGTGCCCCACCTGTTCTTAGTTAACTGTCCTTTTTGTATCTTCTGAGCATTTGGATTTTTTTGCTTTCTCTCCCTTGGTGTTGGATTTTTTGGACTGTTGGAACTTTTGGATTTTTTTTTTCTTGTATCTCCTGTGTGTTTGGATTTGCCTGACTGGAAGATATTTTACCTTTGTGGATTTTGCTTTATCACAAGCTGTGGATTTATCTGGACTTCTGAACTTTGGCAAATAAACTTTATTGAACTCTAGCTTTGATCTCACTCCTCTGCACTTGAGTCATTCCTCTGCTCACCCTAGTGGGTGTTTCCTGGGTTACTACACCAGTGACCCGGGTTCAATTCCCAGCCCAACCTAACAGAAAGACTCAGTCATGACTGACTCAGCAGAGACTTCTTCAGCTGTCTACCTGACAGAACTATAGAAGATAATGGCTGCTTTAACAAGCTTTGGAGCTACCATGGACGCTCATGGACAAGCACTTGTAAGCCAAGAAGAGACCCTTGCTTGCCACGATGCACGGCTTCAGCAAATTGGGAATGCCCTTGCACAGCTGACTCCTCTGCCCCCATCTCCTCCTCCGGATCCTCCCTCTGCTCCTGCTCCACCATCTGCTCCAGCTCTAGTGCCTCCGGCCACGCTGCCTCCTTCACCTCATGAACCCCGCCTTCCTGCACCACAGAGGTATGACGGCAAGCACGGTGAGTGCCGGGAGTTCCTAACCCATTGTCAACTCACCTTTGAGCAACAGTCTACCACCTACACTACTGACCGCAGCAAGATTGCATATGTGATAACATTGTTAGCTGATAAGGCATGAGCTTGGGTAACAGCCATCTGGCAGAGACAGGGACCCGAGTGTTCCGATTTCAAGATGTTTGCGGAGGAGATGCTTCGTGTCTTCGATCAGTCAGACATCAGCAAAGGTGCAGCCAGGAAGCTCATGTCCATCCGGCAGGGAGGAAGTGTCGCAGACTACACCATCTCGTTCCAGATGCTCGCAGCAGTCAGTGGATGGAATGAGACTGACCTGGTTTCAGCTTTCCACCATGGTCTGTCTGACCCCATCAAAGACGTTCTGGCCTCTATAGGTTGCCCAAGTGACCTTGAAACTCTGATCTCACATGCCATTCACCTGGATAACAGGATTAGAGAGCGTAGCCAAAACTTGAGCTTCCTTACCTCACTGCTTTGACCTGGAGTTCGTCCACCTCCTCCAGTGATTGTCCGGAGCCCATGCAGGTTGGCCGTACTCACCTCTCCGCATCTGAGAGGGAGCGCAGAAGGAGGGACAAGTGCTGCATCTACTGTGGCAAGCCTGGCCATTTCTGAGCATCATGTCCCGAGCTCTTGGGAAAAGGACCATCCTGTCCAGCCGAGGGAGGGTTGTGACGGGGACTACCCTCTCTCCCGAACTTCCTGGCCAAGGAGTCTGCATCCCTGTCTCCATCTCCTGGGGTGAGTCCATCCACTCGTGCCAAGCATTGTTAGACTCCGGCGCTGCTGGAAATTTTATGGATGTTCACTTTGCCCGTAGAATCAATGTCCCGACTGTACCTCTTGAAGTTCCTTTGTCTGTGTCTGCTCTGGATGGCCAAGCTTTAGGTGATGGAAGAGTCACCCAAGTTACTTCTCCAGTTCTTCTCCATGCTCAAGGTCACAGAGAAGAAATATCCCTGCACCTGATTCATTCACCAGAGTTCCCAGTGATTCTAGGCTTTCCTTGGTTCACCCGCCACAACCCTCGCATAGATTGGGTAACAAGCCAGGTTGTGGAATGGGGCCCTACATGCCATGCCTCTTGTCTGCTCTCTAGTTCTCCTGTGTCTCCTGCTGAGCCCCCTGATCTCACCGAGTTATCTCAAGTTCCCACAGAGTACTGGGATTTGAAGGAGGTTTTTAGCAAGAGTAGGGCCGCCACTCTTCCTCCTCACCATGCCTATGACTGTGCCATAGACTTGCTCCCCGGTGCTACCCCTCCTCAGGGCAGGCTGTTCTCCCTTTCTCAGCCAGAACGCAAGGCCATGGATGAATACATCAAGGACGCCCTGGCCTCGGGATTCATCCACCCCTCCACCTCACCTGCTGGTGCAGGCTTCTTCTTTGTCGGCAAGAAGGATGGGGGATTGCGACCATGTATTGACTACAGGGGCCTGAATAAGATCACAGTACGCAACCGCTATCCCCTTCCGCTGATGTCCACAGCGTTCGACCTGCTCCAAGGTGCTACAGTCTTCACTAAGTTGGACTTACGGAATGCATACCACCTCATTCGTATCCGTCAGGGAGACGAATGGAAGACTGCTTTTAACACCCCATCGGGACACTATGAGTACCAAGTGATGCCCTTTGGACTTACCAACACACCAGCAGTCTTTCAGGCCCTTATCAATGACGTCCTGAGGGATATGATCAACAGATATGCTTTTGTTTACCTTGACGACATTTTAATATTTTCCAAGTACTTGCATGAGCACCGCCACCATGTCCGTCAGGTTCTTCAGAGGCTGCTGAAAAATAATCTGTTTGTGAAAGCCCAGAAATGTGAATTTCATGTCCCAGAGGTCTCCTTTCTGGGCTTTATTCTACGGATGGGACAACTTCAGATGGATACAGCCAAGACCCTGGCCATCTGGGACTGGCCCACCCCAGAGTCCGTGAAAGGAGTTCAGCGGTTTTTAGGATTTGCTAACTTCTACCGCAAGTTTGTCAGAAACTTCAGTTCGGTAGCAGCGCCCATATCTGACCTCACCAAAAGGACAGGAGGGCCCTTTGTCTGGTCTCCTCAGGCAGAGAAGGCTTTCAAGGACTCAAGCACCGCTTCTGTACTGCACCTATTCTGGTCCTCCCTGACACATCGCAACCCTTCATTGTCAAGGTGGACGCTTCAGACAGTGGCATCTGCGCTGTCCTCTCTCAATGCTCGGATGGAAGGTTGCACCCCTGCACATACTTCTCCCACCGTCTGAGTCCTGCGGAGTCCTGTTATGACGTGGGTGATCGAGAACTGCTTGCTGTCAAACTGGCCCTTGAGGAGTGGAGGCACTGGCTGGAGGGAGCTCAACATCCATTCCTGGTTTGGACGGACCACAAAAACCAGAAAAAACGCCAGACTCCCTTCTGCACATACTTCTCCCACCATCTGAGTCCTGCGGAGTCCCGTTATGATGTGGGTGATCGAGAACTGCTTGCTGTCAAACTGGCTGGAGGGAGCTCAACATCCATTCCTGGTTTGGACGGACCACAAAAACCAGAAAAAACGTCAGACTCCCTTCTGCACATACTTCTCCCACCGTCTGAGTCCTGCGGAGTCCCGTTATGACGTGGGTGATCGAGAACTGCTTGCTGTCAAACTGGCCCTTGAGGAGTGGAGGCACTGGCTGGAGGGAGCTCAACATCCATTCCTGGTTTGGACGGACCACAAAAACCTGGAGTACCTCCAGCAAGCCAAGAGACTTAATCCACGACAGGCTAGGTGGGCCTTGTTCTTCAGTCAGTTTGATTTCACCCTGTCGTACCACCCCAGCTCGAAGAACACCAAACCTGACGCTCTTTCCAGACAGTTCTCTTCCACTAACAGGGAGAGCGAAGTTGGGCCTATTATCCCTGTGTCCCAGATTGTGGCCCCGGTCCGCTGGGGTGTTGAGGAGGCTGTCCGACAAGCTCAACACCAGGACCCTGGTCCTGGGATGGGTCCACCTGGTCTCTTGTACGTTCCACGTCAAACTCGGGCCAAGGTTCTCCAGTGGGGTCATTCATCCCCTCTCACTGCTCACCCGGGGGCCTGGAGGACCTTGGATTTCTTGAAGAGACGCTTCTGGTGGCCAGACATGGAGAAAGAAGTGAGGTCATTCGTCCTGTCCTGTGAAGTGTGCACCAGAAGCAAGAACCCACGGCAGCGTCCCCAGGGTCTCCTGCACCCTCTGCCCATTCCTCGGCGTCCCTGGTCCCATGTGGCGGTCAACTTCATCACAGGCCTTCCAGCTTCACAAGGTAACACTGTCACACTGTCATTCTAGTTATAGTCGACAGGTTCTCAAAGGCCTGTCGTTTTATACCCTTATGCAAGCTCCCTTCTGCCCTTGAGACTGCCAAATTAATGTTCACTCATGTCTTCCGAGTCTTTGGACTCCCGCAGGACATCGTCTCCGACCGGGGGCCCCAGTTCTCCTCCCGAGTGTGGCAGGGGTTCTGCAAGCTGATCGGGGCCACTGCCAGCCTCTCCTCTGGGTTCCATCCCCAGTCTAATGGCCAGACTGAGAGGCTCAACCAGGACCTGGAAACCACCCTGCGAGGCCTGGCTATGGACAACCCGACATCGTGGAGCACCTGGTTGCCATGGGCAGAGTACGCCCATAACACCCTTCAGTCATCGGCCACCAGGTTGTCTCCATTCCAATGCCAATTCGGGTTCCAGCCACCTTCGTTTCCTGAACAGGAGGAGGATGCTGGGGTGCCCTCGGTCAATCACTTCCTGAGACGGTGTCGCAAGACCTGGAACACGGTTCGGAGGACTCTCATCCATACTTCCAGGGCCAACCAGACTCAGGCCAACTGCCACAGACGGCCTGCCCACAGTTTTCGCCCTGGGCAGCGGGTTTGGTTGTCCGCCAAAGACCTTCCTCTATGGGTGGAGAACAGCAAACTTGCCCCTCATTTTGTTGGCCCCTTCAAGGTAGTGCGCAGGGTGAACCCTGTTGTCTACCGGCTCCAGTTGCCCCGGTCTCTGAGAATCAATCCCACATTCCACGTGTCCCTGTTGCGGCCCATACTGTCGTCCCCTTATGCCCCTGCCCCTAGGAATCCCCCGCCTCCCCGCATCCTCCGTTTTCAGACTGTGTTCACTGTGCGCCGCCTGCTGGACTCCCGCCTGGTCCGCGGCGGTCTCCAGGACCTAGTTGACTGGGAGGGCTATGGGCCTGAGGAGCGCTGTTGGGTCCCCGCTCGGGACATTTTGGACAAAGGACTTTGTCGGGACTTCCATCTGGCCCACCCTGATCACCCTGGGAACGTCAGGAGACACTCCTTGGGGGGGGGGGGGGGGGGGGGGGGGGTCCTGTTAGGCTTTGTAACTATCCTGGCCTCTAGAGGCCGCTATGGTATCTTTGTCATGTCATGTTTGTTTTGACAGCTAGGGGATTTGTGTTTTGTTTTGACAGCCATGTGCTTCTTTGTTTTGTTAGTCATGTGCCTCGTGCCCCACCTGTTCTTAGTTAACTGTCCCGCCTAGTCTTAATTGCCAATTCTGACCTGGTCATGTGTTCTATTACTTTGGGTATTTATACTACTCCATTTTGTGTTTTCTAGTCACTGAGTCTTTGTGCTGTTTAATGGTTAGTCACTTTTGTACTGCGTACCTTGGTCTGTTGACTTTTATTTTTGGAATACTGCTCTTTTGGGACATTTGGACTGTTTTTGTTTTCTTGGAACTTTGCCCTTTTTGTATCTTCTGAGCGTTTGGATTTTCTCTCCCTTGGTGTTGGATTTTTTGGACTGTTGGAACTTTTGGATTTTTTTTTCTTGTATCTCCTGTGTGTTTGGATTTGCCTGACTGGAAGATATTTTACCTTTGTGGATTTTGCTTTATCACAAGCTGTGGATTTATCTGGACATCTGAACTTTGGCAAATAAACTTTATTGAACGCTAGCTTTGATCTCACTCCTCTGCACTTGAGTAATTCCTCTGCTTAGCCTAGTGGGTGTTTGCTGGGTTACTACACCAGCGACCCAGGTTCAATTCCCAGCCTAACAATTATAGTACTCGAACTATAGTAATACTATAGTTATCTGACTATAGTCTGGCGAACTATAGCATTACTATAGTTCGAGAACTATAGTTTCTATAACTATAGTCTGTAATACTATAGTCTCCAGAACTATAGTATTACTATAGTATAGTCCTATAGTGACGAAAATACCATCAAAATACTATAGTCACGATGACTATAGTATAACTATAGTATATAACTATAGGATTTTTTCATAAGGGTCACATGAAGCCAGCTGGGATTGGCTCCGGCTTCCCTCACAACCCGTAATGGATAAGTGGCATAGATAATGGATGGATTTATTCCTTTAAGCTTTTACAGTGACTCGAGAAAGTATTGACCCCCTGTGATTATTAATCTTTTTAATTTATAGTATAGGATTTTTTTCTTGCTCCTTCAGAAATGAATCTCTATAGAAACAGAATTAAATAAATTATTTTATCAAATCACTGGATTTTTTTTTTCCGTTTCCGTTTCCGGTTGAGAGTACGTCGTGCGCATTCTGGCTGCCGCTTCTCACCAGAGCTTTTTTATTTTTATTTTCTTTCTTTTTCAATTTTTCATTTTATTTATTTATTTTTTTCTGTGTGTTTGTGTAGTTTGATGTTTGTTTGAGTGTTTTGTCCGCCGGTTGTGGTGTAGCTCCGGATCTAGTTTTGGGCGTTGGTTCCCTCCAGGCCTTGGTTCGCCGTGGGCGATGCCTGCGCTCCCAGCTGTGGACTGCAGTGAGCTCGTTGCTCATTTAACATTCGTGGTTGTCCAGCGCTCTGTGCTTTAACGCTTGGCGTGATGTTCCGAGCGATGTTGCTCGGTGGGGTCGCGGCAGCTGTGCAGGTGGTTTGGGACACCAGCGCTCTGCGTGGCGGAGCTTCTGTGCTCACTTTGTGGATCCACGGCATGGTGTTCGCGCGATGTGGCTGACGACGTCACGGCGGCTGTGCTGGAGATGTGGGACTTGTTTTCATGTGCCTTTTGGTGGGACTGTGGCTGGTACACCACTGAAATTACATCTTGACCCCTACTTGGTGGACTTTTTACTTTTATTTTTTATTATTTATTCATTTATTTATTTATTATTTTTTATTGTCTTTTTTTTTCTTTGTCTATAATTGTAAAGCGTCCTTGGGTTTTTTGAAAGGCACTATATAAATTGAACTTATTATTATTATTATTATTATTATTATTATTATTATTATTATCTCCTCAGATTTATTTGAATATAAAACATAAAAATGGCTCAGTTGATTTTTCTTCACCCCGTCAGTGTGAACTGTGCTTTTGCACTGATTATTAATGAGATGTTTCAGATTTGTTTTATTTTTAAATATAGAAAAGTTGCACATTGTGATTTTGGTATTTTCTTCCATAACTCACTGCAAAATTCCAACTCTGAAAAGGAAATGGAGAATGTTGTTGAACAGAAGGTTTTCAGTTCATGCCACAGAGTCTCTCCTGGATTGAAGTCCAAACCCTGGTGTCCTGTTCACTGCTGGACACTGATGATCCACTTTAACATGAATAAGGGCAGGTGATGATGATCACAGAGATCCGCTTCTCATCATCAGGGAGGCAGAGACAGGGCAGGGTTCGGGCAGGTGCAGATGTTAGTTTAGGAGAATGTGATCTTGACTTTTGTAAGCATCTGTTATCTTGTTGGATCTACAGAATAAAGAACATTTAGATGTTTAGATATTTTTTAGGATTTGCAGGACTGCCAAAGGTCTGAGACGCGCTGTTTTTTAAAGATGAAATGTGTTTCCTCAGTGAGAAAATGAAGCTAAAGATGTGTGGAGAAGAGCTCGACAAGAGCACTGACACTTCTGGGAGTCGCTTTTGGTTCTCGGTGAATGGAGCTGCCCACAGGAGGAGAACTGAGGAGAACTGCAGAGAGTTATAAAGGTGATGAGCAGTGGCGGCTGCTGGTTTTTAAAAAAGGGGAAGCCCATTTTACGCATTCATCGTAAAACCTGTAGGCCGGTGTAACGGTTCCGCATTCGTGGGTGGAGCACAGAGGACAGCAGGACAGAGATCAGGTTTGACAGTGCGTTTATTGCTAGACTTTTCAGCTTTAACAATAATTCATTCACTCAAACAGACACACACACACAACCGGCGTCTGGTTCAGGGATGAGCTCCTCTGCTCTCACTCTCCCTCCTTAAGTAGGGTGCGGTCACTGGGAAGACATAAACACAGGTTAATTGCTCTCAGGTGTAGTGATTTTGCCACTCACCTTCCCTTACTCCCCCCTCCTGTCACAGACCGGCGCTTGACCACGCCCCCGCTGCCACATATCCCCACCGCCCGACTCAGGCCGGGCGGCTGTCCGGCCTGCAGCCGACTCCCCCCCCTTGGCGGGAGAGAAAGTCCGCCACGACCATCTGCGCCCCCGGCCTGTGGACCACCTGATGGGACTGAAACAAACACAAAGCTGTCTGAAAGTGTAAAGCAGTGAATGAAGAGAGCAGAGCCACTGCATTTTATTTCATTCAATCCAAATTTTCTCATTTTTATAAATAATTCCTGTTCAGTTTCTCTGGGTTTTGAGATTACACAGTGTTTTGTCACTTTTTCACTGTTCCTGGGTGATGAGAGCAGGGGGTGAGGGTTATGGGTGTGTGGGTTATGGGTGTGTGAGTGTGTGGGTTATGGGTGTGAGGGTTATGGGTGTGTGAGTGTGTGGGTTATGGGTGTGTGGGTTATGCGTGTGAGGGTTATGGGTGTGTGAGTGTGTGGGTTATGGGTGTGTGGGTTATGGGTGTGTGGGTTATGGGTGTGTGAGTGTGTGGGTTATGGGTGTGTGGGTTATGGGTGTGTGAGTGTGTGGGTTATGGGTGTGTGGGTTATGGGTGTATGGGTTATGGGTGTGTGGGTTATGGGTGTGTGAGTGTGTGGGTTATGGGTGTGAGGGTTATGGGTGTGTGAGTGTGTGGGTTATGGGTGTGTGAGTGTGTGGGTTATGGGTGTGTGAGCGTGTGGGTTATGGATTATGGGTGTGTGGGTTATGGGTGTGTGAGTGTGTGGGTTATGGGTGTGTGGGTTATGGGTGTGTGAGTGTGTGGGTTATGGGTGTGAGGGTTATGGGTGTGTGAGTGTGTGGGTTATGGGTGTGTGGGTTATGGGTGTGTGGGTTATGGGTGTGAGGGTTATGGGTGTGTGGGTTATGGGTGTGTGGGTTATGGGTGTGAGGGTTATGACTGTGTGGGTTATGGGTGTGAGGGTTATGGGTGTGTGAGTGTGTGGGTTATGGGTGTGTGGGTTATGGATGTGTGAGTGTGTGCGTTATGGGTGTCTGGGTTATGGGCTTGAGGGTTATGGGTTATGGGTGTGAGGGTTATGGGTTATAGGTGTGAGGGTTATGGGTGTGAGGGTTATGGGTGTGTGGGTGATGGGTTATGAGTGTGTGGGTTATGGGTGTGTGGGTTATGGGTGTGTGGGTTATGGGTGTGTGGGTTATGGGTGTGTGGGTTATGAGTGTGTGGGTTATGGGTGTGAGAGTTAT
Source organism: Neoarius graeffei (assembly GCF_027579695.1). Classification (NCBI taxonomy): domain Eukaryota; kingdom Metazoa; phylum Chordata; class Actinopteri; order Siluriformes; family Ariidae; genus Neoarius; species Neoarius graeffei. The sequence goes on along the minus strand of NC_083582.1, from coordinate 2,360,494 downwards.
GGGTTATGAGTGTGTGGATGATGGGTGTGTGGGTTATGGGTGTGTGGGTTATGGTTGTGTGGCTGATGGGTGTGTGGGTTATGGGTGTGTGGGTTATGAGTGTGTGGGTTATGGGTGATTGGCTCATGGGTGTGTGTGTTATGGGTTATGAGTGTGTGGGTTATTAGTGTGTCGGTTATGGGTTATGAGTGTGTGGGTTATGGGTTATGAGTGTGTGGGTTATGAGTGTGTGGGTTATGGGTTATGAGTGTGTGGGTTAAGGGTGTGTGGGTTATGGGTTATGAGTGTGTGGGTTATGGGTGTGTTGGTTATGGGTGTGTGGGTTATGGGTGTGTGAGGGTGTGGGTTATGGGTGTGTGAGTGTGTGGGTTATGGGTGTGTGAGTGTGTGGGTTATGGGTTATGAGTGTGTCAGTTATGGGTTATGAGCGTGTGGGTTATGGGTTATGAGTGTGTGGGTTATGGGTTATGAGTGTGTGGGTTATGGGTTATGAGTGTGTGGGTTATTAGTGTGTCGGTTATGGGTGTGTGAGTGTGTGGGTTATGGGTTATGAGTGTGTGGGTTATGGGTGTTTGAGTGTGTGGGTTATGAGCGTGTGGGTTATGGGTTATGAGTGTGTGGGTTATTAGTGTGTCGGTTATGGGTTATGGGCGTGTGAGTGTGTGGGTTATGGGTTATGAGCGTGTGGGTTATGGGTGTTTGAGTGTGTGGGTTATGAGCGTGTGGGTTATGGGTTATGAGTGTGTGGGTTATTAGTGTGTCGGTTATGGGTTATGGGCGTGTGAGTGTGTGGGTTATGGGTTATGAGCGTGTGGGTTATGGGTTATGAGTGTGTGGGTTATTAGTGTGTTGGTTATGGGTTATGGGTGTGTGAGTGTGTGGGTTATGGGTTATGAGTGTGTGGGTTATGGGTGTTTGAGTGTGTGGGTTATGAGCGTGTGGGTTATGGGTTATGAGTGTGTGGGTTATGGGTGTGTGAGTGTGTGGGTTATGGGTTTTGAGCGTGTTGGTTATGGGTTATGAGTGTGTGGGTTATGGGTTATGAGTGTGTCGGTTATGGGTTATGAGTGTGTGGGTTATGGGTTATGAGTGTGTGGGTTATGGGTTATGAGTGTGTGGGTTATGGGTGTGTGAGTGTGTGGGTTATGGGTGTGTGAGTTATGGGTTATGAGAGTGTGGGTTATGGGTTATGAGAGTGTGCGTTATGGGTGTGTGAGTGTGTGGGTTATGGGTGTGTGGGTTATGGGTGTGTGAGTGTGTGGGTTATGGGTGTGTGGGTTATGGGTGTGTGAGTGTGTGGGTTATGGGTGTGTGGGTTATGGGTGTGTGGGTTATGAGTGTGTCGGTTATGGGTTATGAGAGTGTGGGTTATGGGTTATGAGTGTGTGGGTTATGGGTGTGTGAGTGTGAGGGTTATGAGTGTGTGGGTTATGGGTGTGTGAGTGTGTGGGTTATGAGTGTGTGGGTTATGGGTGTGTGAGTGTGTGGGTTATGGGTGTGTGGGTTATGAGTGTGTCGGTTATGGGTTATGAGTGTGTGGGTTATGGGTTATGAGTGTGTCGGTTATGGGTTATGAGTGTGTGGGTTATGGGTTATGAGTGTGTGGGTTATGGGTGTGTTGGTTATGGGTTATGAGAGTGTGGGTTATGGGTTATGAGTGTGTGGATTATGGGTGTGTGAGTGTGTGGGTTATGGGTGTGTGAGTGTGTGGGTTATGGGTGTGTGGGTTATGGGTGTGTGGGTTATGAGTGTGTCGGTTATGGGTTATGAGTGTGTGGGTTATGGGTTATGAGTGTGTGGGTTATGGGTTATGAGTGTGTGGGTTATGGGTGTGTGAGTGTGTGGGTTATGGGTTATGAGTGTGTGGGTTATGGGTTATGAGTGTGTGGGTTATGGGTTATGAGTGTGTGGGTTATGGGTGTGTGAGTGTGTGGGTTATGGGTGTGTGGGTTATGAGTGTGTCGGTTATGGGTTATGAGAGTGTGGGTTATGGGTTATGAGTGTGTGGGTTATGGGTTATGAGAGTGTCGGTTATGGGTTATGAGAGTGTGCGTTATGGGTGTGTGAGTGTGTGGGTTATGGGTGTGTGGGTTATGAGTGTGTCGGTTATGGGTTATGAGAGTGTGGGTTATGGGTGTGTGAGTGTGTGGGTTATGGGTTATGAGTGTGTGGGTTATGGGTTATGAGTGTGTGGGTTATGGGTTATGAGTGTGTGGGTTATGGGTGTGTGAGTGTGTGGGTTATGGGTGTGTGGGTTATGAGTGTGTCGGTTATGGGTTATGAGAGTGTGGGTTATGGGTTATGAGTGTGTGGGTTATGGGTTATGAGTGTGTCAGTTATGGGTTATGAGTGTGTGGGTTATGGGTGTGTGAGTGTGTGGGTTATGGGTTATGAGTGTGTGGGTTATGGGTTATGAGTGTGTCAGTTATGGGTTATGAGTGTGTGGGTTATGGGTGTGTGAGTGTGTGGGTTATGGGTTATGAGTGTGTGGGTTATGGGTTATGAGTGTGTGGGTTATGGGTTATGAGTGTGTGGGTTATGGGTGTGTGAGTGTGTGGGTTATGGGTGTGTGGGTTATGAGTGTGTCGGTTATGGGTTATGAGAGTGTGGGTTATGGGTTATGAGTGTGTGGGTTATGGGTTATGAGAGTGTCGGTTATGGGTTATGAGAGTGTGCGTTATGGGTGTGTGAGTGTGTGGGTTATGGGTGTGTGGGTTATGAGTGTGTCGGTTATGGGTTATGAGAGTGTGGGTTATGGGTTATGAGTGTGTGGGTTATGGGTGTGTGGGTGTGTGGGTGTGTGGGTTATGGGTGTGTGGGTTATGGGTGTGTGGGTTATGAGTGTGTCGGTTATGGGTTATGAGAGTGTGGGTTATGGGTTATGAGTGTGTCGGTTATGGGTTATGAGACTGTGGGTTATGGGTTATGAGTGTGTGGGTCATGGGTGTGTGAGTGTGTGGGTTATGAGTGTGTGGGTTATGGGTGTGTGAGTGTGTGGGTTATGGGTGTGTGGGTTATGGGTGTGTGGGTTATGAGTGTGTCAGTTATGGGTTATGAGAGTGTGGGTTATGGGTTATGAGTGTGTCGGTTATGGGTTATGAGAGTGTGGGTTATGGGTTATGAGTGTGTGGGTTATGGGTTATGAGAGTGTCGGTTATGGGTTATGAGAGTGTGCGTTATGGGTGTGTGAGTGTGTGGGTTATGGGTGTGTGGGTTATGAGTGTGTCGGTTATGGGTTATGAGAGTGTGGGTTATGGGTTATGAGTGTGTGGGTTATGGGTGTGTGGGTGTGTGGGTTATGGGTGTGTGAGTGTGTGGGTTATGGGTGTGTGGGTTATGGGTGTGTGGGTTATGAGTGTGTCGGTTATGGGTTATGAGAGTGTGGGTTATGGGTTATGAGTGTGTCGGTTATGGGTTATGAGAGTGTGGGTTATGGGTTATGAGTGTGTGGGTCATGGGTGTGTGAGTGTGTGGGTTATGAGTGTGTGGGTTATGGGTGTGTGAGTGTGTGGGTTATGAGTGTGTGGGTTATGGGTGTGTGAGTGTGTGGGTTATGGGTGTGTGGGTTATGGGTGTGTGGGTTATGAGTGTGTCGGTTATGGGTTATGAGAGTGTGGGTTATGGGTTATGAGTGTGTCGGTTATGGGTTATGAGTGTGTGGGTTATGAGTGTGTGGGTTATGGGTGTGTGGGTTATGGGTGTGTGGGTTATGAGTGTGTCGGTTATGGGTTATGAGAGGGTGGGTTATGGGTTATGAGTGTGTGGGTTATGGGTTATGAGTGTGTGGGTTATGGGTTATGAGTGTGTGGGTTATGGGTGTGTGAGTGTGTGGGTTATGGGTGTGTGAGTGTGTGGGTTATGGGTGTGTGGGTTATGGGTGTGTGGGTTATGAGTGTGTCGGTTATGGGTTATGAGAGTGTGGGTTATGGGTTATGAGTGTGTGGGTTATGGGTGTGTGAGTGTGTGGGTTATGGGTGTGTGGGTTATGGGTGTGTGAGTGTGTGGGTTATGGGTGTGTGGGTTATGGGTGTGTGAGTGTGTGGGTTATGGCTGTGTGGGTTATGGGTGTGTGGGTTATGAGTGTGTCGGTTATGGGTTATGAGAGTGTGGGTTATGGGTTATGACTGTGTCGGTTATGGGTTATGAGTGTGTGGGTTATGGGTTATGAGTGTGTGGGTTATGGGTGTGTGAGTGTGTTGGTTATGGGTGTGTGAGTGTGTGGGTTATGGGTGTGTGGGTTATGGGTTATGAGAGTGTGGGTTATGGGTTATGAGTGTGTGGGTTATGGGTTATGAGTGTGTGGGTTATGGGTTATGAGTGTGTGGGTTATGGGTTATGAGTGTGTGGGTTATGGATGTGTGGGTTATGGGTGTGTGGGTTATGGGGGGGTGTGAGTTATGGGGGTGTGGGTGTGAGTTATGGGGGTGTGGGTTATGGGGGTGTGGGTTATGGGGGTGTGTGAGTTATGTTTGTGTGACGGGGCGATTTCTCAGAGACAACAAGGGAAGCCGAGCTTCCCCTAAAATTCTCTCCCCAAACTGCGGCATCTACGATGTTGAATTCTCATTAAAACAATAACTTGCATAACATAATATATGCCCAAGATTATATTTACGTTCATATCTATCCTGTAACTTATTTGAGTGATGTCTGACGAACTTGCAGTTCGCTACGAGAATCACCTTTGCTGCCAGGCTGTAACCTTTCTTATTTCAATGGGCTCTTTGGACTGGCAGCAGTGTTGCCAGATTGGGCGGTTTTAAGTGCATTTTGGCGGGTTTTGAACATATTTTGGGAAGGAAAACGTCAGCAGTATCTGGCAACACTGACTGGCAGCCGGGTATCCATTGCAGTCTATGAGCCAGCTCTGAACAGCCAATTTCAGCTAGTTGTTATTGGTTAAAATCAACAAAATCGTCACTTCCAGGGAAGCCGGGCTTCTCTGGGACTAAACGAGACAGTGGGAGGGGCAAGAAGCCGGGCTGATAAAGGATTATTGGAGGTGGTGTTTGAAAGACATGAGGAGGGCGGGGTCGCTGTACTTCGGCGAGGAACACAGAAGCATGATCAGTCAGTCCCTAGCGGATGTCGAGAAAGTGTAGTCGTGTGCCAAAGTGCTGTCCGAATTTCTTTTCATATAAACGTTTCTTCTCATTGATGTCTCTGTACATTACTCTGTAAATAAATGTAAATATTACTCGTTGTGCTCCGTTAACTTTCATCCATTCTATCAGTTTGATCATTCATGAATTCACTCGTTTATTTCATTTGTAGTTCAATCTGGTTGTAGGCTAGCTTGAGCCTTACTGGGATCTGCAGTGCTAGCTGCTAACAGAAATTGGTGAAGTCTCTGGAAAGCACAACCATCTAGTATGACAGGGTCACAGACCATTTTCTGGAAAAGGAGCGGAGGGCAGAATTTGTGTATAAATAGTGTGCATCATATAATGTTCATGAATGTGAAGTGTGTATATTGTTCAGTAATGTTAAGAGAATGGTGGGCTCTGTGTTATAGGTTATACCTGGGTATAATATTCAAGGTTCTGTGTGTTGCATAGCCTACCTGGTTATGAATTTCCAGACTGTGTTGCAGAAGATGTTCAAGGATGTGTTGCACAGCTGGGTGTTGTGTTAAAGACTCTGTGTTGCATATCAGGGTATGATGTTCAAGGCTCTTCATTGAATAGCCAGTGATTTTTGGATGTTTGATATTTTTGATTAAGGATATGAGGCACTAGCCTGGCAAGCCAGACTATAACATGAAATGTACAAGCAAAAATACTTTCTGCCACTAGGTAGGGTTGTCTAGTTCACTATGCTAATGGGGCACACCTTTCTATACTTTGATATCCGGCCTACAGGTTTTACGATGAATGCGTAAAATGGGCTTCCCCTGTTTTAAAGACCAGCAGCCACCACTGGTGTGTGAGTGTGTGAGTTATGGGGGTGATGGGTGTGTGAGTGTGTGGGTTATGGGTGTGTGGGTGATGGGGGTGTGGGTTATGGGGGTGTGGGTGATGGGTGTGTGAGTTATGGGTGTGTGTGTTATGGGTGTGTGGGTGTGAGTTATGGGTGTGTGATTGTGAGTTATGGGAGTGTGGATGTGTGGGTTATGGGGGTGTGTGAGTTATGGGAGTGTGGATGTGTGGGTTATGGGGGTGTGTGAGTTATGGGAGTGTGGATGTGTGGGTTATGGGGGTGTGTGAGTTATGGGAGTGTGGATGTGTGGGTTATGGGGGTGTGAGTTATGGGGGTGTGTGAGTTATGGGGGTGTGGGTGTGTGATTGTGGGTTATGAGTTAACTCCACATTAATTCCCGTAGTTTTGGAACAGGATGTCCAACAAGTTCATCCAGGTGTGATGGTCAGGTGTTGGGATTCGCTCCCCAGTAGACCTCCATTAGTGATTCAGATCATTCCCATTTTTGACCCCTAGGTGCAATAATCACTCTAAATGGGGCTGTGAACGCAGAGCACAATGATTACACAACGCTGAGAAAGACGAGAAAATCGACAGAACACGGGCTTACCTCTGTCAAACAGCAACATTTTAAAAATCTTTGGTCATTCATAAGGTAATTAATATTTCAGTGGAGTTTAAAATGTATGGAGTTGTGAATGAGGACTGGAAGATTAATATTTGTTAAATGGATGATATAAAGGGCGGGGCTCTGCACAACCTGCCCTTATCGACAAACCACCACTGTATTAATCTGACTGCATTACACAGAGAATGACATTGTGAATGATAACAACATGATTAAAAGGATTAAACGTCCAATGTAAAGTATTCCAGATTTTATTTCTCACAAGGTTCAGATTCTCCAAAACAATCAAAAGGCTAATTAACACTAATGATCACTAAACTTACAGATACATGAGAAGGAAAATATTATATGAAAAAAAACAAATGCAGAAAGATATATTTCACAGAGCAAGTTAGAAAGTTGGTCAGTGATTTTAACCCTTTCCTGTCCTGCCATGGAGAATAATTTCTCTACCCCATCTACTGGACAAACAGTGAAACTGCAGGTAAAGTTTTGAAGACAGATTTATAAACAGAGGAATCTCATCTCATCATCTCTAGCCGCTTTATCCTTCTACAGGGTCGCAGGCAAGCTGGAGCCTATCCCAGCTGACTATGGGCGAAAGGCAGGGTACACCCTGGACAAGTCGTCAGGTCATCACAGAGCTGACACATAGACACAGACAACCATTCACACTCACATTCACACCTACGCTCAATTTAGAGTCACCAATTAACCTAACCTGCATGTCTTTGGACTGTGGGGGAAACCGGAGCACTTGGAGGAAACCCACACGGAGAACATGCAAACTCCACACAGAAAGGCCCTCGCCGGCCCCAGGGCTCGAACCCAGAACCTTCTTGCTGTGAGGCGACAGCGCTAACCACTACACCACCGTGCCGCCACAGAGGAATCAGTTTGTGCTATTAGTTTAAAGATTAGAGAATATATCTGATAAACATTCTATAATTTCAAAATATGTAATTATTGGAACCCAAAAAGCCTCTTCACAATACAGTTACAGTGGATATAAAAAGTTTACACACCCCTGTTAAAATCACAGGGTTTTTAAATGTAAAAAAAATAAAACAAAAGAAATTATGTCTGATTTTTTTCCACCTTTAAATGTGATATAGTAACCACCACCAAGTGAAAAACAAATCAAAATGTTTTAGGGGGAAAAAAGAATAAATTGGTTGCATTTTTGTTGGTTTCTATATAAATGTAAAAGTTGGAAATTTCATTCTCAGTTTTTTATTTTAATTAATTTTTTTAATCACAAGTTCATGTAGATTTTTATATCCACTTTACATAAAAAATAATTATGAGAATCTTTGACAAATCAATAAACCTCACTTTCCTATATGGAGTAAATTAGTCACTCATATATTAATAGATTAATCCAAAATAAAACACGTGCAAAGAATGCTGAAAACTGTCATCCTGTTAAATGAGTAATATCTCGTGAAATGAATTATCAGCCACTGTGATACTCGTACATATCACTAGAATCTGGTCATGAAGCTGAATGTGTTGTTGGGTATTGTGGGATGTGGATGTGGCTGAAGTCTTCTCATTCAGGTAAGCTGGACTCTCTTCAATCAGATCCAGATGTTTTTTGTGTCAGAAAGCAGAGAAAAGTGCCATTTCATTAAAATGTATTAATGTATTCTTAAACTTTTAACAGCATCTGACAGGGTAAACTCTTTCCACTCAGCAGGAATCTCCCCGTCACCACAAAACTGTTTGTTATTGCATTTTTCAAGATTTTCCTGAAATTCACAAACAAACCATTTCCAGTAAGCTAACGTGGAAAAATCAGTGGAGATTCCCCATTCAGCAAACACCCCACCTGCTTTCCTGTAATCTTTATAAGGAACAAGAGTCTCAGATTCACTGGATGGGGAAAAGGAGCGGTCACTTGCTACCTTTGTTCTGCAGAACTCTATGGAGAATTCTGTTGTGCCGTCATAATACGATCCTCTCACTGCAGTGGAGCGATGATAATCAGCATTGTGTTCTCCAGGATGATCTTCTTGGCCGTTGGTACAGACGGCTCCACAGAAAGGACACTGTTTCCAGCAGCACCCACAGAAATGTTTGATTAGAATCTCATCAGGTCTTTCTCTGAACTTCTCCATGGAAAAGTGTGAAATCTTACTGAGACGTTTCTTTAACTCTTCAACAACAGCTGGGAGTTCCTTCCTTATGGCTTCCACAAGAACATCGAAGTCAATGCTATTCTTACACTCTTCATCACACAACTGAACTCTCGTATCTCCTAACTCATCTGCAAGGCTCTTAGTAAAAACATCCAGCCACTGATTTGCATCACCTTTGACATGTTTGACTTCATCTGTCGTCTTTGTTGCAGCAGTGATGATGCTGGTCTGTTTCTGATCAATGCACTCTTCAATTACAGAAACTGCTTTTGGGTTTTCAGCTGCCATGAACTCTTTAACCCTGGCCTTGATGAACTCCTCAAAGTGGACTTTAGGATTGCACGTGTACGTTAAGTAGTTTTTAAACCTCTCATCCTTATCTCCCTTCTGCTCTGCTAAAGACTTGAGAATGTGTTTTTCCAGATCAGCTCTGTTCCCATTAAATGGTGCTTTCTCTCTCATCTGTCCAGACGCAAATTGAGCGATCTTGTTGTAGACACTCTGAAGAATCGCTTCTTTCAGTTTACCGCAAACCCGGTCTCCAAGTATCGGTGCTGATGTTGCTCCCTCACAGTATTTCTGAAAGATGTTAAAATACTCATCCCTTTTCTTTTCAAAATAATTAAGTGGATCATTTACTTCTCTGAATTTCCTGTGAAGCTCTGAGATGCTTTGTGCTGACTGTTCACACACATAAAGTGAGAGATCGACATAGAAATCTTGGTTAAAGACAGAGACATCATCAGATAACTTTCGATCTTTCTTGAATTTTGTTTCAAATTCCTGCACCTGGGTTTTGACGTCCTGTGCAATGCGTTGAATATAATGTGAATTGTATCCCTGTGTTGAGAACGGAAATGACTCCACCTGTTTTTTGGTTTGTTCAGTGACCTGATTAATGAGATCACGTATTGGTTGGTTTAAGTTCTCTGGTGTAAATGGATTTCTCCACAAAAATTTGTCGATATTCCTTTTCATCGCGCCCTTGGAAGTTGGGATATAGCTGCTGTAATCACTGACAATTCCAATTCCTCTATACTTTGAAGAACGCTTTCGATTTGAAACCAAGTCATGTTTGTAGACCTCTCCCACAACTTCAGTTATCTCATTTGAGATGTTGACATCTTTGATTTTTGGAGCTTGTTTAGTTATTTCAGAGACCCATTGTTCCCACATGGAATCAAACTCCTTACTTGTGTCCGTTTTACAGTTAGTTTCTCTTTTAAGTCTTGAAGCAAGCTCTTTGCTCTTTTCAAAGAGTGTCTTCTCGTAGCTCACACGTTGCTTATCAAGGTTTTGTCTCATGCTTCTCTGCTGAATGCTATCATCCACTTTTCTCTTTGCTTCCTCTATTAGATCATCATGGAGGTTCTGGATTTGGGTCTCAAATCTGCATTTCACCTGAATCAGTGTTTCCTTTTCACTGTCTTCTTCAAAATATTGTTTAAATGCATTTTGGACATCCTTTAGTGTTCCTGCCATTTCTTCTTTCAGAACTTTCCTCTGGACTGTTTCTATGATTCCACTGGCTACTCTGTTCAGCACTTTGTTTTCTACAGTCATCATTTCACTCCTCAGACTCCAGGTCCAGTTCCCATACTTCTGCTCCAGTCTCCTGTACACTGAGATCTCTTGTGCATTTTTAAAACAGAAAACAAAATTTTCGTCCAGTAAAGCATTCCACAGATCTTTCAAATGCTTTTGAAACTGTGATAATTTCAGGCCATCTGTAGTTTTTGCATGAGAAAGAATATCTCTCTTTAGTCCTTGGATGTTTTTGCTGTAGCATGGGTTTAGTGGTGCCATGGGTGGAGAACCCTCCCAGAGCTGTGAAAAATACTTCACATCACGCTCTACATCAAATGCAATGACATCAGTGAAATTTTCTGCACAGTCGTCTTCATCTTTAGCTGCTAATTTAGTCATTTTATCCAGCGTTTCCTGCAAATTTCTCCTTCCATCCAGGATTTTCTCTCTAGCTGTAATATCAGAAACATTCTGATGCACAAACATGCAGCTGGGGTTTAGCCTGACCTTCTTCATCCTCAGGAATGCATGAACAACAATCTGAAGTATTTCCTGCATCTCAGTTGGGTTCTCTCCAAAGATGTTAATCAAAGTCATGTTTCCTAATCCTACCACAAATGTGGAAAGTTGATTGTCATGATGGATGGTGTTGCTTCCAGCCAGTTCTGGAGCTCTGAGACCTTCAGTATCAACAACTAAAATGTAGTCAATCTTCCACTCTTCCTTCATGTCCTCAGAAACTCTAACCAGCTGCATAAAGGCTCCTCTGGTGCATCTGCCTGCACTGACTGCAAACTGGAGCCCAAACATGGCGTTCAGCATGGTGGATTTCCCAGAGCTCCGAATTCCCAAAACTGACAACACAAAAACTCTCTGGTCTCCCAGTATCCTGATGACTTCATCTAAAACAGCTGAAACCCAGGTTAGAGGAACATAAGCTGCATCACCATCCATCAGCTCCATCGGGTGCCCAGATATCATGAGCTTAGCAGCAAGTTCAGGCAGTTTATTCATGTTTCCAACCTGGTTCCCTCTCATGCTTTTTTCTTCAGAGACTGAGGCTTCATAAATCTGGCCCATCTCTCTCAGCATGTGCTCCAAGCCAAAGTTAGCAGCATTCAGTTCTTTTGATATTTTTTGTAACTTTGATTCTTCAGTCTTCAGTTTGTCCAGATTAATTCGTTCAGTTTTTTGCTTTTCAGGTTTGTCTTGCTTTTTTTTCAAATCATGCACATCTATCCATTTTTGGTAATATTCTTGTTGGATGGTAGAGAGTTTCTCTGAAGTGAATTCAGTCAGCCCAATTACAGTCCATCTGCGGAAATACACTCTCTCACTGACTGACAGGTTTAATCTCTCACTGATCAAACCATCGACAAATAACTTCATGAGGTCACTGAATCCATGTTTCTGTTGTTTCCTTCTGAGATCCTTCATTTCAGTTTTCTTGTTGCTGAGCTCGTTTTCTATGTTGTTACTTTGAAGTCGTCGTAAGTCTTTGCTCGTTTGGCACCAGTTGTGCCACAGTTTTCCCTGGCAGGGCAGATATTTCTCTTTTACCCTCAGTGGATCTTTTCCTTTGAGAAAACCCATTATATTTTGTGCAGCTTCCTTTCCTCTCTTACAGGCCTCATTGTGCTCATCCACACTGACCTCTGAGTTGTTGGTCATTTTCTCAAGATTGAAGGTCCTGTGTTTTTGTGAAAGACATTTCCTGATAATATTTCTGAGTACATTAGATGCATTAGACTGACTTCCACTTTTTAGTTCCACTCTGTATTTTCCTGTACCGATCTCACACACATCATCTTCATCATCATTCTCTTCATCAGTAAGAACAACAATGAGAGGTGTCAGGGATTCGCAAAGCTCCTCTACAAGTCTCATATGATTATCATCCTCATCAAGCTTAGGCAAAAGTACAACATTTACAGAGGCCGTGGTCGTAAGTATCTCTCTCTGAGTTACAGCTCTGCTGGAATCACCATGAAGATTACAGAAATCAACACATTCAGTGAAATGTTCAGAGCTTTTCCCAGATGGACAGTACCAAGCGATCTCCACCACTCCATCCATCAGTAGACGGTTTCTGCTGCTGCCTGGACAGTGTCTGTGGAAAAATGTGTTGTGCCTCTCATTAATCAGGTTGTTGATCAGCTGAGACTTGGATAAGGAAACAGACCCAAGCCTGAAGAATGCCACCATTGGAGTTTCTGCTTTGGAAACAGGTTGAGTCTCGCTGATGATTTGTCCTGAAGCATCAGTCGACTTCCAGCTCTTGTTGATTTGCCGCATTGTCCAGAAAGGAAATTCAATTTTCCCACTAAAGGGATTGGGTACCAGCAGAGGGATCGCATACTGACACTGTGCCAGTTTAGTCACCATGATTTGTTGAAGAAAATGATCTGCACAAAGGAACACTGCCATCTGAACATCCATTGGGTGAATCTCAGCCTGTTTCCTTTCAGTCTTTACATCCTGTTTTTTACAAAGAGCAGCAAAAGCACCTCCTTTAGCTCCTGTCAGAGATTTAGGTACGTTGGTTTCGTTTCTGACAGAGATGTGTCTTGCTCTGTAATCTCCTGTCAAAAGCCGTTGCATGAAAACATGAACCAGTTCGTTCTCTTTACTGGGCTCTTTGTACTCTAAAGTGGATTTGGATATTTCAAGAAAGTGTGTGCTGGTAAGTTTGTCTTCATATTTCTTCTTCAGACCAAGTCGAAGCAACAGGTCTTCTACTCCATTTGATTTTCTCTCCTGAGAAAAAAAAATCACACAAAATATCACCAGCATTTAAAATAAATAACCGAAATGCCTTTTTCTCCACATGCTAGACATGTAGACAAGCTGAGGTTGGACATCTTTCTGTGTTGTGGTGTTGCTCACCATCTGGTGTTCTTTGTTTTCTTCCAGTGAATGTTGCGGTCTCAACTTATCGTGTTGGACAGACTGCTTTCCTGGATGCTGAGAACAGATTAGATTAGATCAGATCAGATTCAACTTGATTGTTATTTGACGAGTGACAAGTACTAAGGCAACGAAATGCAGTAATTAATGTCTGTCACCACCAAAAATAAATAATAAAAAACATCTTCCACCACTAGCAAGTTCTCAGCTTGCAATCCCAATGAAGAGAGTCACTGGTAATGTTTGAGGTTTGGGATGTAATCAGTGTGAATACTTGATCCAGATTGAACAGGTGATGCTTTATAAACAAATACAAATGCAGAAACAAAGGGGTTGTGGGTTTTTGTTTTTTGAATGAAGCTTCCCAAAGCGGGCGGCATGGTGGTGTAGTGGTTAGCGCTGTCGCCTCACAGCAAGAAGGTCCTGGGTTCGAGCCCCGGGGCCGGCGAGGGCCTTTCTGTGTGGAGTTTGCATGTTCTCCCCGTGTCCGCGTGGGTTTCCTCCGGGTGCTCCGGTTTCCCCCACAGTCCAAAGACATGCAGGTTAGGTTAACTGGTGACTCTAAATTGACCGTAGGTGTGAATTGTTGTCTGTGTCTATGTGTCAGCCCTGTGATGATCGGGCGACTTGTCCAGGGTGTACCCCGCCTTTCGCCCGTAGTCAGCTGGGATAGGCTCCAGCTTGCCTGCGACCCTGTAGAAGGATAAAGTGGCTAGAGATAATGAGATGAGATGAGAGCTTTCCAAAGCTTCACAGGAGATCTAGATAAGACCAGACTTGATCATCAGGGCTGGGATCCCACAGGATGCAACATGAAGTTTGTGTGAGGGGAAATTTTTCACTTATTTTACTTTTCAACTTGCACCCTGGTATAATGATCATACTTACACCTGAAGACAGACCACTGAAAAATTAGAACGTAAATGGCCTCAAACTAAATTAGTAGTATTCCAGTTAGCATGGAAGGAGAGCCTCCTGAAGTATAGTAAATTGTTCTACAGGCCTTCTGACTTTCACAGCACACTTGCAGCATGGTGACCAGAATAAAGATATTTGCTGAAAACAAAATTCATATATATTTCTATATTTAAATTATTTTTGCTCCTCTGCAGCCCAGTCCTTCCAAAAGTCCAGCCTTTCTCTTTTTGTTTGTTCTTTTTCACCTCCCTTTCCCCCTCTCTTAAATTTGTGAGTAAGCTGAGTTTACTGTAGTCTCATCTCATCTCATTATCTGTAGCCGCGTTATCCTGTTCTACAGGGTCGCAGGCGAGCTGGAGCCTATCCCAGCTGACTACGGGCGAAAGGCGGGGTTCACCCTGGACAAGTCACCAGGTCATCACAGGGCTGACACATAGACACAGACAACCATTCACACTCACATTCACACCTACGCTCAATTTAGAGTCACCAGTTAACCTAACCTGCATGTCTTTGGACTGTGGGGGAAACCGGAGCACCCGGAGGAAACCCACGCGGACACGGGGAGAACATGCAAACTCCGCACAGAAAGGCCCTTGCGGCCACGGGGCTCGAACCCGGACCTTCTTGCTGTGAGACGACAGCACTAACCATGACGCCACCCTCCCTTAAAAATATTTTTAGTTATTATATTTCAGTATGTTCCTGTTGAGTGGATGTTTGGCTTATCTCAATCAGACAAAGGCAAACATTTTCTTCTACTGTCTTGCCAACTAGAATGATCAAATTTGTAATTGTTGTTTGGTTGTTCCAGGAGCATCACCCAGTCGGGGCCCGAGCCAACATGGAGGGCTTCATTTTGCAGTGCCTGGGGCAACAGTATTGTGTGGGTCAATGTAGTGGAATTTAGAATTGGTTTGCATCTCATAAAATTGAGTAGGTGTGAATTACTGGATTGCCCCTTGCATGGGGGCAGCACGGTGGTGTAGTGGTTAGCGCTCTCGCCTCACAGCAAGAAGGTCCGGGTTCGAGCCCCGTGGCCGGCGAGGGCCTTTCTGTGTGGAGTTTGCATGTTCTCCCCGTGTCTGCGTGGGTTTCCTCCAAGTGCTCCGGTTTCCCCCACATTCCAAAGACATGCAGGTTAGGTTAACTGGTGACTCTAAATTGACCGTAGGTGTGAATGTGAGTGTGAATGGTTGTTTGTCTCTGTGTGTTGTCCTGTGATGATCTGGTGACTTGTCAAGTGTGTACCCCGCCTCTCATCAATAGTCAGCTGGGATGGGCTCCAGCTTGCCTGAGACCCTGTACAAGATAAGCGCTTATGGATAATGGATGGATGGATGGGAAATGCAAATAAAAAGAAAGCAGAGATTTGTAAATGTACTTTGACTTGTATTTCATTGCAGCCAGAATTAACCCAGGTTATTTCATGTTTTGATGGTCAACTTCATTTCATTTGTTAATATACGTACATCCATTCCTATGTTTCAGACCAGCAACACATTTCAAAAAAGTTGGGACAGGGGCAGTTTAGGGCTAGTAATGAGGTTAAACAATTAAATAATGATGTGATGTGAAACAGGTGATGTCAGCCAGTGACTGTAATCATGATTTGGTACAAAATCAGCATCCAGGAAAGGCCGAGACTTTGAAGAGTAAATATGGCCAAGGATCTCCAGTTTATCAACAAATGCATGAGAAAATTATTGAAATGTTTAAAAACAATGTTCCTCAAAGAAAGATAGGAAGGGATTTGCATATTTCACCCTCTACAGTGCTGAATATCATTAAGCCATTCAAGGAATCTGGAGGAATTTTGGTGTGTTTCAGCCAGCTCACAGACCACAACGTAAAAAGAGGCAGACACCCAAAAATGTATTGTTAAAACAAGCGATCTTTTTTAATAAAGAGCAAATAATCACTGCTCAGGTTGAGGGGAAATGGTGTGAATGCTGGCGTGCATGTATGGATGCAAATGCAGGCATCAATCGGTCAGCTATGGGAGAGAGAAAAGAGAAAACAAAGAAAGGAGGAGAGAAATAAATAAAGAGCGAGAGTGTGTGGTGAAAATGTCAAAATCAAAGTATGTGGCTGCAGGAAGGAAGACAAGTACCCCCAGGTAAGAGAGCTCCTTTTATATCCACACCCTTCTCCAGGTGCGCCGAGTTAACGAATTAGCCCACGTCAGCTCAACCTGCCCGTACACTGACAGGAGAAGGCCTGTAGGGAGACACAGGGGGTCGTAACAGGTGTGCAAAGGGCAAAGGGCTCAAGCCTAATCTGAACACCCGTGATCACCAATCCCTCAGACAGCACTGCATCAAAAACTGTCATTCATCTATAGCTGATAGAACCACATGGGTTCGGGATTACTTTGGCAAACCTTTGTCAAGCTCTACAATACAGAGTTACATCCACAAACACCAGTTAAAACTTTACTGTGCCAAAAGGAAGCCTTACGTTAACTGTGTCCAGAAGTGCTGTTGACTTCTCTGGGCTCAGAGGCATCTGGGATGGACCATCACACAGTAGAAACATGTATTGTGGTCAGACTCTTTCTACACTTGCATCCATCGTCACATCCACACGCATCTGCACACATTCGCGCTTGGCATGGGTCGAACTTCTACTCATGCGCATTTGCACTCTGAACAGCAAGGACTAATTACACACACCTGTCCTGGATTAAAGCACAATCAGTGCACACTTAAAAGGATGCTGCCAACACACACATTGTGAAGTATTGAGTTTCCCAGTGACTCTTACCGAGCCATATGTTTGTACTGTCTTCCAGGTTTTTGACTCTTGTCTGCATTTCAGTTTCTACTTCTGCCTAGTCATTTTGTGCCTCACTTGACCTCTGCTTGTCTACTGTTTATGATTTTGCCTGCTTATTTGGATTGTTTGCCTGCATGCCTTTTAATAAACTCTTCTGCACTTACATCCGCTACCACCATACTGACAGAATACTTTGCCGACACATGGATGTAGTGGAAGAGAGCAGGCACACTGGTCAATGCCACGCCCGAGTTTCCGTGCCTCAGCCCGGATCGATAATTTTTCTGCAGTGAGTTGATTTGAACACACCGGCACCCTATCATGGAATGGATTACCCACTGAATGGATTTTTGTTGGAACCACTTTTGTCAAGGAACATTATTTACATTGCAATATTTGCAACAAGTTGTATTTGGTAGGTGGCTCTTTTCTGGGACCTTCCTGCCCTTCCATGTGCATATGTGGAAAGCCTCGGGGCAGGGAGAGCACATCTCCCTGCCCGACCATGTGCCTACATGCAAAGGCTAAAGTAGGGAGAGCTGCAGCAAAATCCCCCAAAACCACCATGCCAGGCAGACCTCCTTGGCCTTCCATGCTTCCATGGAAGAGCCAGCAGAAGGAGCTCACTGAACTATTAATTAGGAAGAAAGTTAAACTAAGATGAAATACGGTGAGGTGAGTTGAATCTTCACAGATTGCTGTTGGGGTAATATAGCTAGTAAGTTTATACAGAGAGCCTGAGCAGCTATGCAATAATGTTTATGTTTAACCTAGTGCAGTCTCAATGAACAGGACAGGTCAGGCTGGATGGTACCGTCTCTGGACATAGTTAGCAAAATTCTGAAATTCAAAGCGAACAAGAAATCGGCCATCGTTGTCCAAGCATGGAATACAGGCTGTTCAAACAATGAAATTATCCAAAGCAGAGGACCTTGTGAGGCGCGTCACAAATTTATTAATAACAGAACTGAGGAGCCCTTGTTAATGATGTTTACAGTTGCTGTCTCATTGTCACAAAAACAGGATTTGCTTCTTGACCAGTGTTTACCCCACAGAAGACAAGCTACATGATTGGGTAGATCCCATTAGAGCAGTGGAAGAAGTGTCAGCTGACAAGGATGACAATTCTTTGGGCCGTGCATCAGCAAACCACTGATTATTAAAATCCTCCCAACCAATGGAAAGGGCTGTGTCTGTGAACAACGTAATTGCTCATGGAGAGTCCAGGTTTCATCATAGAAGAATGAAACACCGTTCCATTACCCAACAGAAGGAGACCAGTAACGGCCTTCAGATCTGCAGTCTGTATCCAAGCTTACCCTATCGTGGAGTTCTCTACAGATTAAGAGAGATCAAAAGTGTAGATATAAATGATGTCCCTGGGGAATAACGTACATCACGTAATTAAGATGCCCAAACATAGAAACAGTTCCCTTTTGAAATTGCTATTGCCTCCTGCACTTCTCACGACCTCTCTGAAATTATTGATTTTTCCGAGAGGCAGTGAAGCTTGCATCCGGTCGCTGTCTGAGGTGATGCCTAGAAATCCTATAGTCAAGTCAGGGGTTTTTTGTATAGCATTTTTAACAGACATTGTTGCAAAGCAGCCTTATAGAAAATTAAAGACTTCAAACATGATCTAATTTTATCCCTAATTTAGTTCAACTTTTATTTGTCACATATAATTACAAGTAATTACAGTGCAATTCTTATGTACCTTAGGTCATTGAGAGTATAAAAATATATAGATAAGATAAATTACAAACAATAGAAATAAAGGGGAAAAAACCTCTAAACTATATTAATGAGTGGAAACATGGCAGAGATGTGATGATTGTGTGGTTACGAGTCCTTAATGTCCAAAGTGCAGTAGTACATAGTAGTGTACCTTATTATAATTATGAAGAGTTCAACAGTCTGATGGCCTGAGGGAAGAAGCTCCTCCTCATCCTCTCAGTGTTGGCCTTCAGCTGTCGGTAGCATCTCTCTGAAGGCAGCAGGGAGAACAGTCTATTATTTGGGTGGCTGGGGTCGCTGGCGATCTTCCTGGCTCTGTCCTTGCAGCGGCTGGAATAAATGTCCTGCAGGTTAAGGAGGGTGGTCCTGATGGTTCTCTCAGCAGAGCGAACCACCCTCCTGAGAGCCAGCTGGTCTCTCCTGGTGGTGCTTCCCATCCAGTTAGTGATGCTCCCACTCAGGACACTCTCAGTAGTGCAGGAGTAAAAGTTCCTTAGTGTCCTGAGTGGGAGTTTGAAGTCCTTCAGTCTCCTTAAGAAGTAGAGGTGCTGGCAGCCTTTCTTAACCAGGGTGTTGGTGTGACAGGACCAAGAGAGGTCCTGTGAGATGTGGACACCCAGGTATTTGAAATTGTCCACTCTCTCTACCTGGGCCCCGTTGATGCAGATGGGTTGGAGGTCTGTCTGCTGCTTCCTGCTCATCGTTATTGGAGATGAGGCCCACCACAGCTGTATCATCAGCAAACTTAATGATGGTGTTGGAGTTTGAAGTGGCCATACAGTCATGAGTGTACAGGGAGTACAGCAAAGGGCTCAGAATGCATCCTTGGAGGGAACCATTGTTGAGGGTGAGGGGAGATGAAGTGTGGCGGCCTACACGTACCACCTGTGGTCTGCCTGTAAGGAAGCTGTGGATCCACCGGCACAATGAGGGGTGCAGGCTGAGATCACACAGTTTTTGGGCCAGCCTGGAGGGGATTATGGTGTTAAATGCTGAGCTGTAGTCAATGAACAGCAGTCAAGCGTAGGATCCCCTTTTGGTGTCCAGATGAGCCAAGGTGGTGTGAAGTAGGTGAGAAATGGTGTCATCTGTGAATCTGCTGGAGCGATAGGCAAACTGTAGCAGATCCAGGGTAGCAGGCAGGGAGGAGGTGATGAGGGGTTTGACTAGCCTTTTGAAACACTTCATCACCACAGATGTTAGGGCTATGGGGTGATAGTTGTTCAGGCAGCTGGGCTGGGGTTTCTTAGGCACAGGAACTATGACAGACTGTTTGAAGCAGGTGGGGACAATGCACTGAGAAAGGGAGAGGTTGAATATTACCATGAAGACACTTGCTATCTGGTTAGCACAGGCCTTAAGGACACAACCTGTGATCCCATCCGGACCTGCTGCCCTCCTGGGATTCCTGGGAGTGAGTTCCATCCTCACATCGTGCTCCGTCACGGTGAGCACTGTCTCCTCTCTGCCGGTGATTATGTCAGCTTGTTTGCAGGTCATCTCGAAGCGGGCATAAAAGTTGTTAAGTTCATTGGCGAGAGATTTGTCGGCGTTCGTCAGAGGAGTGCGAGCTGATTTATAGTCCGTGATGATCCGTAGTCCTTGCCATAGCCCCCTGGGATCCTGCTGGTACAAATGATCCTCCAGCTTCCTCCCATACCGCCGTTTAGCCTCCTTCACTGCTTTACGAAGGTTGTAAGAAGCAGCCTTGTATTTTTCCATGTTCCCAGTTAACAGCTCGGTGTTATAGGCAACAGTGCATGATCTCAGAGCATCGCAAACAGTGTTATCCACCCACAGCTTCTGGTTGGGAAATGTCCTGACTATGCTTTTGGGAGCGCAGTCCTCCGCTAGCTTCCCAATGAATCCCACCACCGCTTCTGTAAACACGTTGATGTCATCACCTGAGCTGTGCCAGAACAAATCCCAGTTGGTGATGTTGAGTGCGTCTTGTAAGATCGCCACTGATTGGTCAGACCATCGCGTCACCTCCCTGCATGCCGGGGCTTCCACTTTCAGTTTTTTAATGTACTTAGGCATGAGGAAAATAGTGGAGTGATCTGACTTACCGAAGGGGGGAAGAGATGTAGCTTTGTAGCCCTCTTTGAATGGTGAGGAGCAGTGATCTAGAGTCTTACTTCCTCTGGTAGGACAAGTGATATGTTGCCGGAAGTCCGGTCTTATCGTCCTTAAGTTGGCTCGATTGAAATCGCCAGCTACTATGAGAGCTGCGTCCCTGTGATTAATCTCATAGCTGGAGAGGGCTTCATGGAGTTCAGATAGGGCAGTGTCCGTGTCCGCTTTAGGTGGAATATAAACGGTGCTAAAGATGACTTACAAGAACTCTCGAGGGAGATAGAATGGCTGGCGTTTGAGAGATAGGAGCTCCAAGTTGGGTGAGCAGGAACAGGTTAAAGGTGTTATGTTCCTGGGATCACATCATCTGTTGTTGACCATTAAGCACACTCCCCCTCCTCTCAACTTGTCCGACTCCTCAGTGCAGTCCATGCGGTAGACTGATAGAAACTCCGTCGGTTGCACGGCATGGTCCGAGACCGAGGGGGACAGCTATGACTCAGTGAGACAAATAATGTTACAGTCTCGTATATCCCGTTGGTATTTGAGTCTAGCCCTGAGGTCTTCGAGCTTGTTTTCAAGGGACTGGACGTTGGCTAGCAGAATGCTAGGCAGAGGTGGACGATGTGCCTTTCTCCTCAGCCAGTTCCTGGTTTCTGCTTGTTTGCATCTGGATCTTTTCCTCGGCCTGAACTTGGCGTGCCCTCCATTGTTGTTGGACCCCCGCAGTATCTCGCCCGGCAGTGTGAAGCTGAATTCCCTTAAAAATAAAAAAACTTTGCACTTCTCTCCAATATCTATCAGAGTCTGTCTGGTGTACGTAGTTAGACAGAGAGTGCAGGCTGTGCAAAAAAGCTGAAAATAGTAATAATTAACGCTAAATACGCAAAAATTACCGGAGCAGGTACAATGGCTGCCTGTGTCACTGGCGCCATCTTGGAAAAAGATTTATTCATAATTTATTTCTGATGAGCAAGCCTGTGGTGACAGTGGCAAGGAAAAACTCCCTTAGATGGGATGAGGAAGAAACCTTGAGAGGCACCACACTCAAAAGGGGACCCTTCCTCATTTGGGTGAAAAAAGATAGCATGATTATAAATAATTTGTTTCTATAATGGTGTCCTATAGTCACAAGTACAACCGTGTAACCAGGAAAATCATTATAGTTTTAACATGAGGTCTGTTTTGTTGAAATTATCCACTGTTCATTGATGCTTTGAGCTTCATAATTATGAAGAGCAGATAAATTGATTATTAGGCTCTTTTATTTATTAATTTTATTTTATTACTTTTATTCACCCCCCAAATAGTTACAAGGCACTATCTTATAGAGTAAACGCGAGTTATCAAATTGAGTAGTAGGGTGGTGACATCATTGTTCTGCGATGCAGGAGCTGATCTCTGCAGCTAATTTGGGAGCATGGAGGATGTAAACAAACCTGCTGTTACTGGAAAATGCAAACTTGTAGAAGGAGTCAACTGGACTTCAGGCTTGGATTCTGGATGTAGGGCTCTCATAAAATTGTGCCTTCTTACACCTTGTGTTATGTAGTGGGACTCAATTTCCCAGAATTCTGTGTTTTCCTTTTCCTTTGTCACATTGTAGTTTTTCTTTAAAATGGCACTGTTTAGATCAACCTGCCTGTTAGTTACATCATTTACAAAAAAAGTTAATATGTAGAGCCAATGTGTGAAAAAAATATATATGTTGTGTTCCCAAACGGGATGTATCCCATACTGCCTGAGGAGGAAAGCGGAAGCTAAGTTGAACTTGATGGCTGAGGGAGAGGCTGCGTTTTTTCCCTCCTCGACAGATTTCAAGTTATCATCTGTTAGCCTAAAATATAAAGTGACTGAATTAGAGGAGGGGAAAGAGCAAGCGAGACGGCAACATCTAATCCAGTGGGAGTGCTGAATCCAGTGGGAGAGCTGATTCAGATAACGAGCCTCCAGCAGGACTCACCTGGACAGTTTGTTTTTTCCACGACGGGTGTTGAAACGTGCTATGGACAGCTAGGACAACCCGCCCAGTTTCGTGAGTATTGAGTTGTCGTCAACCAAGGCAGCAACCTGGGACTAAGTAAGAGTTAGCGTGTGCTAGGTGTGTTTTGCTCATGCATCAGTCACCACAGTTCGGAATATTACAAACGTGCACGAACGCAACGAATGGGCCCCAACGCATGCATTAGTTCAAGCGCTTGATTAGCTGACAGGACGGTAATTTTGACTACTGTACACTTTACTGAAAATGTGATGTCTTTTCATTATGGTGGCAAACGTAGTGTGTATTTGTTACAGGTAGTAATTTTTTTTCATAACTTTCCTTTGATGTTTCAATGCAAACGTGTTAAGATCAAGAGTCTGACGTTAGACAATATGTCTTTGTGTAACATGTTTTATCTGTACACTACCACAGAATGTGTTCCCATTTAATTTTCTTTTTTTTCTTTCTAATGAGGTTGAAAGTCAAGAAATAAGCAGATCAAGTTATTATTCATTTTTTATGGATATATCCCTGAATGGATTAAAATATACATTTAGTTAAGTCAACTCATTTGGGTATTTTCTATTCTTTCGGGTATAACCTGATAAATACCAAGTCCCTCATCTAGGTGGTAAATGGGAAGTGTAGTCATTTCATCATCACTAGCTGGAGACCTAGGATCCTGTTTATGTTTGTATATTATTTGAGTGTGACCCCAGTGTATGTAGTAGAGACACTAGGGAGAAAGGGGTTACATGGAGTTCATGGTGGCAAGTGATGCTGGACAAGGCTGACAAGAAGTTATTCGGGTCCATAGGTGCGGCTGCTGGGGCTTAGACTCTCACTCTTGGGTGGCGGAGCAGCCGGGATTTGGACTGCAGAGGTGTGGCAGGGTTTATGTTTTCGGTGGCTTCCCTAGGAGTCGGGATGCTGAATAGATCTGCAGCTGGGGGCTCAATGCAGATGCCCCCTGCAACAAACAGTTCCTCGAGGGACGTGCTGACTGGAGCTGTGATGCTATTTATGAACACAATTTTCAGGAGCCTGGATGCAGGCCATTCGTTAATCCTGGGAGCAAAAGACTGCTACATTCCAAACAAGAGCTCTGGCTAATGGAAATGGTGCTCACTTGCAAAATTTTGGGTGGGGTTGGGGGCTGAGACTCCAGAGGCGAATGAAATGGCAGAGGAGGAGGCCTTCACTCCAGAGCTTCCTTCAGAGGCCAATGCAATGGCAGATGAGGAGGTCTTCATGCCAGAGCTCCCTCCAGAGGGCAACACATTGGCAGAGGAGAAGGAATCTGCTCCAGAGTCAGCTCCAGAGCCAGCTCCAGAGCCAGCACCAGAGGCCAACAGGGCGGCCTCTGTTAGACTGTGAGCTCCAGCGCCAGAGGCTGACAGGGTGGCTTCTCACTGCCAGCTCCTGAGCTGGTGCCAGAGGCTGACAGGGTGACCTCAGCTCCAGATTTTAGTTGGAACAAGCTCTTTTCCATTCCGCCTGGCTTCGAAGACATCATTGGCATGCCACCTGGCTTCAAGGAGTTCATTGTTCTACTGCCTGGCTTTGAGGACCTCATCACTCCACCGCCTGGCTTAAAAGACGTTGTCATTCCACCACCTGGCTTCAATGTGGATGAGCTCTTCACTTCACTGCCTGGCTTCAATGTGGATGAGCTCTTCACTCCACCACCAGGCTTCAAGGACATGACTGCTCCACTACCAGGCTTCATTGATGATGAGACTATCACTGAAGCTAAGTCTAGACCTGCTGTGGAGTCCAGATCTGAGCCCATCCCCACACACGTACCCATGCCAATGCCCAAGCCCAGGTACAAGCCCAAGTCCATGTCCTGTCCAGAGCCCATGCCCATGTCCTGTCTGGAACTGTTAGAATCTGGTGCCACGTCTGCCCAGAGCCAGAGCGGAACACTGATGGGACTGTGTCTAGCACCAGATCCTTGCTGCCATGGGTCATTCAAGGAGGATTTTAGCTCCCTGAGGGAGCTCTTTTTTTTTGGGGGGGGGGGCTTCTGTACCATCTGCGTGCATCCATGCGCATTTGCACTTAATGTGCATCAAACTTCTACTCGTGCGCGTTTGGGCTCTGAGTAACAAGGACCAATTACACACACCTGCCCTGGATTAAAGCACAATCAGTGTGCGCTTAAAATGACACTGCCAACACACACATTATGAGGTACTGAGTTTCCCAGTGACTCTTACCAAGCCGTATGTTTGTATTGTCTTCCTGGTATTTGACTCTCATATGCATTCTGTGTTCTGCTTCTGTCTTCTGCCTAGTCTATTCAGTTTGTGCCTCACTTGACCTACCTAGCAACTCACAGCTCAAAGCACATCATGAAGTTTGCTGATGACATGAGTGTGGTGGGTCTCCTCAGTAAGAACGATGAGTCAGCATACAGAGAGGAGGTGCAATGGCTATCGGAATGGTGCAGTGTTAACAACCTGTCTCTGAACGTGGACAAAAGAGATGGTTGTTGGCTTCAGAAGAACATGGAATGACCGCTCTCCACTGTATATCAATGGCTCACATGTGGAGAACACCAAAAGCACCAAATTCCTTGGTGTTCATCTGGCAGAGAACCTCACCTGGTCCCTCAACACCAGCTCCATAGTCAAGAAAGCCCAGCAGCATCTCTACTTCCTACTGAGACTCAGGAAAACCCATCTCCCATCATCCATCTTCACAATGTTCTCATCAGGGTTTTTTTTTTTTTTTTTCAAGAAAAGGGGAAGGGGCCCCTAGCCACTCATGTTGGGAAAATTAGCATATCAATTAGTAAAAAGGGGAAATACTAATTGATATGCTAATGTTCCCCACATGAGTGGCTAGGGGCCCCTTCCCCTTTTCTTGAAAAAAAAAACCTGATGAGTCTAGGTTTAACTTCCAGATCGGATGTCAGAACAAATGTAGTAAAGCAACCAGGATGTTTTTCTTGGGATCATCCCCTTGTTTGCATCTTTCCCTTTCCTGTTTGAAAGATGCATTTAACTATTAAGTGTATAGTGGTCAGAGTTTGGTTGGACACAGGGAAAGGTGTCAAATGTAAAAAAAAAACAGCATCGTGAAACAGCCGGGAAAGGGTTTATCCCTTGTAATTGTCAATATAACTAATGGGGTATTGGGTATAAATAATCTTCCCATAGATTAAAATCACTATATGGGTGTGCTTTTACTACCTTAAACATGAACAGGCAGTCAAAACAACAGTTGACCTACTTTCCGGACTTAGGATTTTTCAGAAAATATGCAAAAATAGTACCATATACAAATGCTTATTTTATATTGAAGGAGTTGGATAATCAAAGTTTTTATTGGCTTAAAAGTTTGATAAAAGGTGTCTGTTGATAGGGTTAAAGGCTCATTCCAGTCATCATGTGCCCACATGGCCAACTAATGGCCTGAAGTAGGATGCACCAAATGGTAATTTTGTCCCGAAGCCATATTTGGGGCCCTCCTGTACCCCCACCAAAGCTCTGAGTGCCCTGAAACTCTCTAAGTACACAGTAGAGTTCCCAAATATGATGATAAATCAGTTTAAACCCTATCAACACAAAAACTTTCCAAGATATGGACCCCTGAAATGTCAAAAAAAAAATTGTGTCATTAAAAAAATCCACTTTTAAGGGGTTAATCTCTCTAAAGTTAGTAAACTTGTGCTATTTTTAGGTACAGAATCAGATAGACAGGGCCAGAATACATAGATATAGCAATTTACAGGTCTATATTCCCCTTAGAACAAAAGATATGGGCCTCCAAAAATGCTTGCAAATTAAGTGTACAATTCCCGGACCCCAAAAGTGGGCGTGGTACCCAAACTTTGAAGGGCCAAAATTCAAAAACCGTTCCAGCTAGGAAGCTAAAATTTTGGATTCTTTCTTGTGACATCATAAGGCACTAATAAAATAAATATCAGGCAAATTGAAGAGGTGTCACTGGGGAGGGTGTGTGAATTGACATGGAATGACCCAAAAGGAAAATGTCAAAAAATCAACAATCTTTTGCATTGCTTGATGGGACGGGGGGGGCAGCAAGGTCATCATGACTAAACCTTTACTGGACACTCTCATGAGAGCAACATTAGATTATGGGTGTGTAGCCTATATGTCAGCGGCAAAAAGCAACCTTAAAAAATTAGCTGTAGAGCAAGCACAGGCCCTAACAATATGCTGCGGGGTGTTCAAAACCTCTCCAGTAGCTGCTACGCAGGTAGAAATGGGAGAAATGCCATTACATATTAGGAGAGTTAAGCTTATGTTGGCATACTGGGTTAACTTACAGGGACACAATGAATTGCACCCAACAAAGTCCATCCTGCAGGAGTGCTGCGAGCACAACAAATCAAACTTTTACAGGTTTGGATGGACTGGTAATGTCAAGGCAGGTGAAGCAGGTCCAAATTCACCAGTACAGCAAAACAGTTCCAATTTCAGCGATCCCTCCCTGGCTGTTTGTGATGCCATCTGTTGATCTGAACCCACAAAAGGAAATGAAAAAGAAGTCCAAGCTAGTGCCCGCTTGTCACACTGTCCAAAGCTACATACAACACTTTCCAGATAAGACACTGATATTTACAGATGGTTCAAAGAGCCCTGAATCTGGACGCACTGGTGCTGCAGTAAATATCCCACAGTATGGCACAGCTATAAAAAGGAGAACAACAGACCATCTTTCAGCATACACAGTAGAGCTTGTGGCCATAATGCTCGGATTACTGTGGGTAGAGGAAAACAACCAGAACAATACACTAATAGCAACAGATAGTTTATCAGCACTCGTGAGCATCAGGTCAGGGAAATCATGCAGGTAAGATATCATAAATGAAATATATCACATCATATACAGAAAACACAGACTGGGTTTAAATGTATGCTTCATTTGGGTTTCTGCTAATGTCGGGTAGAAGGAAACGAGGGCGTAGAAATATTGGCAAAACAATCACTGAAATCACAAACAATTCATCTGTAAATTCCATGATGTAAAGCTGAGGCTAAAACCATCATTAAGCGTCAAACAGAAAAAGTATGGCAGGAGAACTGGGACACCAGTGATACAGGAAGACATCTCTCCAATGGAGCCCCATGGCCCTGGAGAAACATCATTTCATCTTCACTGTGCACTGTACCAACTGTATATGGTTGAAATGACTGCAGTGCCCTGCTGCAAATGATGTTTTGGTTGTTTGGACATGTGTTAGTTTGGCAAATGTGCGGTGTATCTTGAAATGTTGTTTGTTGAATTGCTGCTGTTGTGAGGCGGGTTTGCATTGATGTGGAGAGGTCTGTGTTTGGTGCTTTATTTGGGAGGGGGCTGAAACGTCCCATGTCTTGATGGTCTTTGAATATCTCATGCCGTTTCCTCTGTTTATTTGGGTAATCAGGTGTCAATCTGTTATTAGCCAATTAATGCCAGTCAGAGATGAGCGTCAACTACCTACCGGATTCAGAGAGGGGGTGGGACTAAAAAGGAAAGAGACTCAGGCGATTAACGGGAGAAAAAACAGGGGAAAAGAATAGCGACACAACGTCAAGAGCTCGTTGTGAGCTTCCGTTTGAAACTGTGTAAAGTTGCCGTTATTGAAACTAAAAGCCGGAGGTTTTATATGTGGTTACCTGGTACAAAATGTAAGAGTGAGCCGTGTTTGAAGCTGTTTCAGCCGAAAATTATACTAAACTTCGGCAACACCATTTTCTTTTGTGTAGTAGTGCTAGTTAGCCTCGTTTTCACTAACTGGGAGAAGAAGGAGACTGTGTGTGTGTGTGTGTGTGTGTGTGTGTGTGTGTGTGTGTGTGTGTGTGTGTGTGAGTGAGATGTATTTTACGCCAGGTTTTCTGAGTGAGTATGGACGTTTATATGTGAACTGGTGACAATATGAACATTTATGGGAATGAAGAGTGGGTTTATTAGTGCTGTGAATTTCTGCATAGTGTGTCTCAAAGCCTACATGCCCGCCTGCCATCCCGCTGCCGTGCAGTGTTGCCAACTCCTCAGTAAGGAAAGTCGCTATTGTCTGCGCTCGAAGTCGCTAAATGACGTTATCGCCTAATTTGCATAATCGACAATTTGCAAGTAATTGTAATGGACACTGTAGGAGAGAGGAATACCGTCGTGGGAGAGACAAAAAGTGAGTAACTAACACCCTAAATATGTTTAGAACTGCAAATTAACTTTTTTTTTTTATTTTGCCATTGAAATAGGCCATCACTTCTCAAAATAACTTCATGACTTTCGTCAATTTATTTATTTATATAGTGCCACATCATAATGCAATTATCTCAAGGCACTTTCCACGTTACATAAATCAGTTTTGTCCTGTATTGTTAAATGTTTGAATATCAAATAGAATCAAAAGACTTTTATGTGGGGTGGAATTGTTCGCTCTACATCCAACCCTCCTCCTTTATCCGGGCTTGGGACCCGCAAAGTGACCCAAAAGAGAAACTCTGGCAGAGTTATTTAGGGTTGTTTTTTTTTTTTTGGGGGGGGGGGGGGGGGGGGGGGGGTTCTTAGGTTTATGCTCCACTTAGGAGCCGACAACAAGTCATAACATAACATTTTAACATTTCTTCTATTTTAACATGACAACATTAACAATCTTAATGGACCAAAAAGAGACGATAGAAAAAAACTGGTCAATGGCAATGTAAGTAAATGATGCTAACTAGTCTGGCCCTAATTCACATTCATTGTTTTTTTTTTTTTCAGACCCTCCCTCCACACACACAAGCTGTGCTGGCTCACAGAAAGAGTCAGTCATCCTCATTATGGTCAAGGCTTCCTATGGCAGGTTCAGCAACTGAGGAAGCTGACTTAAATGAGTAAGCAGCTGATGTTCCAAAGAGCTGCAAAACATCATCAGGCAGCTTGTGCTCATAGCAAACCTCACCAGACAGCTTCAGACCAAATCAGACATACAGGATGGAGTTAAGGGTCTGCAAGGACATCCGATTTCTAAGTTTGGCTATTTTTTCTATTTCTCCCAGGCTCTTATTCTGCTTCAGAGTTTCCTCTACATTGAAAACTGACATGT
The DNA here is from genome assembly GCF_027579695.1 of Neoarius graeffei. Taxonomy (NCBI): domain Eukaryota; kingdom Metazoa; phylum Chordata; class Actinopteri; order Siluriformes; family Ariidae; genus Neoarius; species Neoarius graeffei. Next base: position 2,330,828 of record NC_083582.1, on the reverse strand, counting down.
ACTGCAATGCTTCGATCTTGTCTGGCAGTCTCACCCTCAACTCATTAGTGAGGGAGATGGTGAAGGCTACACACCGCTTTTGGACATTGTCCTTCTCCTCAGGCGCAAGGTGGAACTCAGCTGCCTTTGACTCAAAAAGGTAACCAAGGTACGGTTTGGGACTGATGTATCCATCAATTGGCTCTTTGAGTACATCAATATTTGCCAGTGGATTCAGCACCCTGTTACTCACAGGCTTTATCAGGCTAACCAAGCTGTCAAGTTTAAGAGGATCTACCTGCTCTCCCTCAAAAGCCTTGATGGCCAACTGTACCTCACCCAGCACTGACTTCAGAAAAGTCAGATACAAGATGTTTTGAGGATCATTGTACATGGAGTATAAAACCTCAGCCATGGAGCAGTGTTCACTGGACTTGGTGACTGCGAAATGCAGTTTAAGCACCTCCCACTGGTCAAATGCGTGAAACCGCTGGTTCAATGGAGAGCCAATGTGTAGCACACACCTTGGTTATTTGTAAGGGTTTCTCCCCACAGTTGATGGTCTCATAGTGCTTTGTAGGCCTCCCTGCGCTTTGGAGACACTGAAAACCAGTTATAAGTCTCCCGTACCAAGTACTCCACACTACGGGGGATGGAGTCATTGGAAGGATGGCTCACAGCAAACTGCCGAGAGTGACATACACAGCGAATAAGAACCAGATCTTTAAGGCCATACTATTCCTTCAGCACTTTATGGACCCCATTGTTAATCCCCATCATAACTGAGGCATTGTCAGTCCCCATCCCCAGGAGTTTCTCTTTAAGACAACACTTCTCCAGGAAAGCCACAACAGCTCAGGCTATAGATCTGGCATCTCCTCCCTCCAACTCAACTAGCTCCAGAAATGTTGAGACAATTTTGTGCTTGTCACTGATACCCCATTTCCACCAAATCAGTTCCAGGACTGGTGCTGGTTCACAACTCGTTCAACTTGCGAGCCAGCTGAGAACCAGTTTGCTTTTCCATAGCTCGGGGTGCTAAGGGGAGCCACGTCATTACGTCACTGTATATGTCAGTTATGTCGCTGTGTTTGCATAAACCTTGGCGTGAACATCGAAGCAACAACGACATGGAGAAGAAGAAGCAGCAACAACAACGGATGACTTCGCATTTGTACAGCTGCTGCTTCTGGCTTTATGGTGCTTCATTGGGATCAGAAAACGGCAGATCCAATATGTTTGTGTTGATCAACAGGTTTTGAGTGGACCATATTGCTAGGAGACAGGTTGTCTCCTCCACAGACCACTGCTGCTTTACTGCATCCATGATATCTCGTTGCTTAAAAATGGTGACCTTTCGCGGTCTTGCCATTGTTGTTGGTCTTAACAACTCCGCCCCGCCGCTGACATAAGCGGTTCTTTCCTCTGGCCCAGCAAAGAGCTGGTGCTAGCCTGGAACCATTTTTTCTGGCCCCAGAGCCAGTTCTTTGTCTGTGGAAACAGAAAACCCAGTTCCAAACTAAGCACTGGCCCCGAACCAGCCCTGGAACTGATTTGGTGGAAAAGGGGCATGAAGTACCTTATCACAACCCCCAAGTACTTAGAAACACTTACATCCATGGACTCATTGAGGAGGCTGAAACGCTGGTCACCCACATCTGCAACCAACTTTTTTAGAAAGTATGATGCGAGAACACCATTAATCATTTCCGTGCACTTTGTCCTGTGCATTTTGAAGTGAGTAGCAGCAGTGGAGTCTGAGAAAGCAGCTTTACATGCTTCCCTAATGTGATCACATGCCAGCAGGGAACAGTGTTCAGCAAGAGCTAATGTCATGGTGGCTTCAGCCTGTTTTGCAGAGTCAATTTTTTTTACACATTAATGGCAGCTTGCTTTGGGTGGAACTGTTAAAAGGCTTTGCCTTTTGAGTATGTTTTTGAGTTGCCTTTTTTTTTTTAAATGTCACAAAGTTTGGCGTAGAAATCAGCCTTACAATACAGGCAGTATGCCCACGTATCATCCCCAATAAACTTTCAACCAGCCTTTGAATTCAGGGTTTGATTCACACTGCTTTCTGTATTTCTGAGTGTGCAGTTTGGACTGAGACATGATGAGCTAGCTAGCCAGATGTTTAGCTGATGTCAGAGGCGCACACACAGTGGACGAGGTGAGTAAGTGACTGAGGCTGTGTGAGTAAAATGCAGTGATTTATTTTAGTGTGACAGTGAAGAAACATTTACATCCCGCTCTCTAAGCCAGGGCGGGAATAGCGGCGGCTTTGCACATGATGCACAATTCATTAGAAGTGTGGAGTGGAGAGGAGTGCCCCGCCCCCACCACTCCTCTCCACTCTGACTGCAGCTGGGGCTGCACGAGGCCGCTGTGACACTGTCTGCCTGTGAGTGCTGTGGGAGGGCGGAGGGGCTCATGGCAGCACCTGCTGCTCGTTGAGGACAGAACCTGCAGAAATGTACGTGCTTTCACATCAGAGTCTCCAATAACACCAGTAAAAGTCACTAGATTTGTCGCTAGTCGCTTGTGGCAGTGGGGGCGTGGTCAAGCGCCAGTCTGTGACAGGAGGGCAGAGTCAGGGAAGTTAAGTGGCAGAATCACTACACCTGATGTCAATTAACCTGTGTGTGTGTTTGTGTGTGTGTGTCTTCCCAGTGACTGCACCCTACTTAAGGAGGGAGAGCGTAGAGCAGAGGAGCTCATCCCCGAACCAGACGCCGGTCGTGTGTCTGTCTGTGTGAATTACGAGTTGTTCACTGAAAAGTGTAGCAATAAAACCCCTGTTTACAAACCTGATCTCTGTCCTGCTGTCCTCTGTGCTCCGCCCTTCGATAGAAACGTTACAGTGGTGCCGAAACCCGGGATCTGGAGCGCAGCAGCCGAACAGCCCCATGGAGTCCTCCCCATTCGCCGAACTGGTCCACGCCCTCGCCACGGCCCAGCAAAGCCAGCACCAGGAGCTAGTCACCCTCCAAAAGGAGCAGGAACAGCAGTTCGAGGCCCTGGTGCTGGCCCAGCAAGAAGATCGTCAGGCGTTCCGGCACCTCCTCACGTCGGCAGGGTCCACCAACGCTCCTACCGCGGGCCCATCCCCCCTCACCCTAACAAAGATGGGCCCGCAGGATGACCCCGAGGCATTCATCACGCTCTTTGAGCAAGTCGCGGAGACCTCGGGGTGGCCGATGGAGCAGCGCGTGGCGCGCCTCCTCCCCCTGCTAACGGGAGAGGCGCAGCTGGCCGCACTACAGCTCTCCGCCGACCACCGGCTGGCCTACATGGACCTCCACTGGGCCGTCCCCCAGCGTGTGGGGCGCACCCCTGAGCAGCAGCGTCAGCGCTTCCGCGCTTTGCACTTGGAGGAAGTCGGCCGGCCGTTCGCGTTTGGCCAGCAACTCAGGGACGCCTGCTGGCGGTGGTTGAGGGCCAACAACCACGACACTGAGGGGATCATCGACCAGGTGGTACTGGAGCAATTCATCGCACACTTGCCAGCAGGAACCGCGGAGTGGGTCCAGTGTCACTGCCCGGTGTCGCTGGATCAGGCAATCGAGCTGGCGGAGGACCATATGGCGGCTGTCCCAGTGGCAGGACAGCAGACAGCCTCTTCTCTCCTCTCCTCTCCTCTTCTCTCTCTCTCTCTCTCTCTCTCCCTCTCCTCCTGTGTCTCATCCTCGCCCCATTCCCCCACCACGGAGGCGGGGGCCGGCGCCACCTGTTCCGGCCCGCCACACCCACGGTGCCCTCCCATTTCTCCCTTCTGTGTCTGTCTCTCCCCCCCTCAGGTGAGTGAGCCCCAGAACACCGGTGCGGAGAGGAAGCCCGGGCCGGTTTGCTGGTGCTGCGGGGAGCCGGGCCACCTCCAACAACAGTGCACGGTAATGGAGGTGGGCGTGGTGGTTCGGATCCCCGACGCGCCAGGAGCTGCCCTCGATCGGGCCGGAGCATATCGCATACCAGTGAGTATTCAAGGGGATACATATCAGGCGTTGGTGGATTCTGGTTGTAATCAGACATCAATTCACCAAAGCCTGGTGCAAAATGAGGCATTGGGGGGAGCACAAGGGGTGAAGGTGTTGTGTGTGCACGGGGACATTCACAGCTACCCTTTGGTGTCGGTCCACATTTTTTTCCGAGGTGAAAAATTTATAGTGAAGGCGGCGGTTAATCCTCGCCTTACCCACTCTATAATTTTGGGGACTGATTGGCCGGGATTTCGGGATTTAATGACACACTTAGTGAAGAGTGGGTCCTGCCATTTAACAGGGAGAGGTCCCGATGTCGCTTTGGCGGGAGCAGCTGTCGCAGAGCCGTCTACGTCATCTCCGCATCAGAGTGAGGAGCCGCCAGCCCCTCCTCTCTCTGCTGGGGAATCCCTCGCGGATTTCCCATTAGATCAGTCGCGAGACGAGACTCTGCAGTATGCGTTTGACCAAGTGAGAGTAATCGATGGTCAAACACTCCAGCCGAACGTCACCCCGTCCTTCCCCTACTTCGCGATTATGAAGGATAGATTATACCGAGTGACACAGGACACTCAAACTAAAGAGCGAGTCACGCAGCTTTTAATTCCGAAGAGCTGCCGGGAATTGGTATTCCAGGCGGTTCACTTCAATCCCATGGCTGGACACCTAGGGCAGGATAAGACACTAGCCCGAATAATGGCCCGATTCTATTGGCCGGGGATTCGCGGCAATGTCTGTAAGTGGTGTATGGAGTGCCGCGAATGCCAGTTAGTAAATCCAGCAGCCATTCCAAAAGCGCCTTTGCGCCCTCTACCCTTAATCGAGACCCCGTTCGAAAGAATTGGGATGGATCTCGTCGGGCCATTACATCGGTCAACATGAGGGTACCGCTTTATATTAGTTCTGGTGGACTATGCAATGCGATACCCGGAAGCCATGCCTCTTCGCAATATCTCAGCACGCAGTATGGCGTAGGCACTCTTCCACATCATCTCCTGAGTTGGAATCCCGAAAGAGATTCTGACTGATCAAGGCACCTCGTTTATGTCACGAACACTGAACGAACTGTATGGGTTATTAGGTATTAAGCTGATCTGCACCAGCGTGTATCACCCACAAATGGACGGTTTAGTTGAACGGTTTAATCGCACCCTCAAGAACATAATTAAAAAATTCATAAGTGAGGACGCACGTAACTGGGATAAATGGCTCGAACCCTTGTTATTTGCAGTGCGAGAGGTCCCCCAAGCCTCCACGGGGTTCTCTCCGTTTTAATTATTATATGGGCGTAAGCCGCGCGGCATTTTAGATGTGCTGTGGGAAAATTGGGAGGAGGGACCTTCACCAAGTAAAAATGAAATTCAATACGTTATTGACCTGCGTGCAAAACTCCACACACTCATGCACCTAACCCAGGAGAATTTGCGGCAGGCCCAAGAACAGCAAGCCCGCCTGCACGACAAGGGTACGTGCCTTAGAGAGTTTGCACCGGGAGATAAAGTACTCGTACTGTTGCCCACATTGAGCTCTAAATTAGTCGCCAAGTGGCAAGGACCCTTTGAGGTCACACGGCAAGTTGGGGACGTCGACTATGAGGTGAGGCTAACGGACAGGGGTGGGGCGCTACAGATTTACCACCTCAATCTACTCAAACTCTGGAACGAGGAGGTCCCCGTAGCGTTGGTGTCAGTGGTTCCGGAGAAGGCGGAGCTGGGGCCAGAGGTTCAAAAAGGCACATTGACATCGCATACCTCTCCGGTCCCCTGTGGAGACCACCTCTCCCCAACCCAACTCGCGGAGGTTGCCCAGTTACAGGCCGAGTTTTCGGACATGTTCTCGCCCCTGCCCGGCTGCACCAACCTCATAGAGCACCACATTGAGATGCCCCCGGGGGTGGTAGCGCGTAGCCGCCCTTACAGGCTACCCGAACACAAGAAAAAAGTGGTTCGGGAAGAACTCGAGGCCATGCTCGAAATGGGCATCGTCGAGGAGTCCCACAGTGACTGGAGCAGCCCGGTGGTCTTGGTACCCAAGGCCGACGGGTCGGTCTGGTTCTGTGTGGACTATAGAAAAGTCAATGCGGTGTCTAAATCTGACACGTAACCAATGCCTCGTATTGATGAGTTGCTGGATCGACTAGGCACTGCTCGCTTTTATTCGACACTGGATTTAACGAAGGGATATTGGCAGATCCCCTTGACTCCACTTTCCCGAGAAAAAATGGCCTTTTCCACACCGTTTGGTTTACACCAATTCGTCACACTTCCGTTTGGGCTGTTTGGGGCGCCCGCTATGTTTCAGCGGCTGATGGACAGGGTCCTCCGCCCCCACGCCACCTATGTGGCCGCCTACCTCGATGACATTATCATCTATAGTAATGACTGGCCGAGGCATCTCGAACATCTGAGGGCCATCCTTAGGTCGCTGAGGCGAGCGGGTCTCACAGCCAACCCGAAGAAGTGTGCGATTGGGCGGGTGGAAGTACGGTATCTGGGCTTCCACTTGGGCAACGGGCAGGTGTGTCCCCAAATTAACAAGACCACAGCAATTGCGGCCTGCCCGAGGCCCAAGACCAAAAAGGGAGTGAGACAGTTCCTGGGGCTGGCTGGCTATTATCGTAGGTTTATACCTAATTATTCGGACGTCACCAGCCCACCGACTGATCTCACTAAAAAGGGGGCACCAGATCCGGTCCAGTGGACGGAGCAATGCCAGCGGGCTTTTTCTGAGGTAAAGGCCGTACTGTGTGGGGGGCCATTTTTACACTCCCCTGACTTTTCTCTCCCCTTTATGTTACAGACGGATGTGTTGGACAGAGGGCTGGGGGCTGTTTTGTCCCAGGAGGTGGAGGGGGAGGACCGCCCAGTCCTATACATCAGTAGGAAGCTGTCGGTGCGTGAGGGGTGCTACAGCACAATCGAAAAAGAGTGCTTGGCAATCAAGTGGGCGGTCCTCACCCTCCGGTACTACCTGCTGGGGCGCCCTTTCACCCTCTGTTCAGACCACGCACCCCTCCAGTGGCTCCACCGCATGAAGGATGCCAACGCGCGGATCACCCGTTGGTATCTGGCACTCTAACCCTTTAATTTCAAGGTGGTCCACAGGCCGGGGGTGCAGATGGTCATGGCGGACTTCCTCTCCCGTCCGGGGAGGGGGGGAGTCGGCTGCAGGCCGGACGGCCGCCCGGCCTGAGTCGGGCGGTGGGGGTATGTGGCAGTGGGGGCATGGTCAAGTGCCGGTCTGTGACAGGAGGGCGGAGTCAGGGAAGGTAAGTGGCAGAATCACTACACCTGATGTCAATTAACCTGTGTTTGTGTGTGTCTTCCCAGTGACTGCACCCTACTTAAGGAGGGAGAGCGTAGAGCAGAGGAGCTCATCCCCAAACCAGACGCCGGTCGGGTGTGTGTCTGTCTGTGTGAATTACGAGTTGTTCACTGAAAAGTGTGGCAATAAAACCCCTGTTTACAAACCTGATCTCTGTCCTGCCGTCCTCTGTGCTCCGCCCTTCGATAGAAACGTTACATCGCTTTTGACAAAAAAAGTCACCAAGAGGATTTGTAAAGTTGCCCGATTTAGCGTGAAAGTTGCCAAGTTGGCAATGCTGCTGCTGCTGCTTTAGAGGGCGCTCAGGACTTTGCGCTGCCGCTAGGGAACCTACTGTTGCACATGGACCTGTCTTCTGGACTGGTTTCTCCATCTCATCTCACCTGTCTTCACTGAACAGAGAGTTTGAGGAAAACTGCTGCTAACTATTTCTGAATTTCCAAGGATCAGTGAATACTAAGAAAATACTTTTCATGAGGATTCAAATGAGCTCCAACATGCGCGCCAACGACATGGTACCATCACTGAGTTTTACAAAACCCCAGGTATTATTTTATTTTATTGATTTCAAGGGCCACCAGGACATTTTAAAGGGGTGATGCCTGTTTGTGTGTTAAACATTTCATGTTGTTGCAATGTAGATCTGCAGTTGCAGTGTTTTATGTCCAATAAATGTGGTTCGGGTTGGGCTATGGTGTGTTGAAAGGTATGCATGGGAGGCTGTAAGCTCACAGTGACGGTATAGCTATAAAATCAGCTAACTAGGCCTCTCGGCATCCAAGTCAGGGTCATATGCTCTAGTTAAAGTAGATACGTCCCAAATTTTATATTTTTAGTAGACTCCCTCCAATTCGCCTCCCATGCTTAAGGGGTTATCAGCTGTTGGCCATAACAATTCTGTAACACATTAGAGTTGAGTGGGAGGCTACATGACAAATAAAAACCCTTAACCTTACTGTTCATGATTTTTCCTGCAGATTTGTATTGTTTGCCTGCATGGCTTTTAATAAACTCTTCTGCAGTGACATTTACCACCACCAGACTGACATCCATCTCTTGCCCATGACATGACAGAAGACTTTACCTTTGAAATGGATGCAGTGGAAGAGAGCAGGCATGCTGAGCAACACCAACATAAATGTCTATTGTGCTCAGATGAGTCAGTATTCCAGGTCCATCTCTCTCTAGTTATTTATTGCCAGTTTGTCCATTACTGTTTTATATTGCATTTATCATTTCAATTTTTAAAATAAATGACACTGATTAATTAATTAGAATATTTAAGATGCAGTACTGAGATTATTGACCCCTAATAACACTGAGGTATATCTCTTACATTCTATGATATTTATATAGATCTCTCTCTCACACACACTGTACAAACATTTACATTCTGTAATATAAATACTTTTTTGAATATTAGTGAAATTAAATGATTCTGAATATAAAAAAAATAGCTATTTAACATTCAGTTAACACTAAAAATTAAAACAAATCAATATTCGGGATGAACAACTTTTTCCTGCAGCAGTTCTTTAGGCACACAAATAATGCATATACACGTCAGAGGTGAACAAAGAACCCAACTTTACTGAAGTCAAAGTGCAGATCCCGCTGGTCAAATGTTACTCTGATACAAGTGAAAGTTGTCCAGTCAAATTTTTACTTTAGTTAAAGTACTGCAGTATTTGCTTTTAAAAATACTTAAGTATTAAAAATACATTTTCTGTCAGTGCATCGTTGTATTATTGCCACAACACTTACAAAACCCTAACGCCTCTGAAACAACCGACTGGATTTACTGATTAACTTGTAGAACCTGTAGAATAAACGCCTGGTAGAACGTTACAACATGAAACACAACCAAACTGAAAAAGAGCCGTTGTCTTTTTTTTTTACTTGTCACACTCCTCCCCATGGGCGCCGCCAGGGGGGGAAAGGTTAGAACAATTCTAGGGGCCCAGCACTGCCATGGGGCCCTTTAAGGGGCTGATAATATGCTTTTAATTATTCTAATAAGACTTTTGAAATAACAACAATGCCATGGGCGTCGCCACCATTGAATGTGAAGGGAACGTGTCCCCCTCACATTTCATAATTCTTCGTTTGGACCCGCCCACATTTAACATAAAATATGAGTTCACCCAGCACTGTTTCTATTGCTTCGTGAAAGAATCCATTCCACTTGATCGATAAGAGAAAACACAGACCACTGAAAATCCACTCCGGGTTTTCCGGGCGTTACCGACAACAACTCACCGCGCGCAAGTGAAGTGAATCTCAGCGTGAGCACAGAAATGTCATGCCTGTTCATTGTGTGATATTATGAATATTCTTATTTTTAAACATACAGTTGAGTGTCACTATTGCTTGGCCCAGTGGCATGTTGTGTTACATCTAAAACTAAATAGAAAACACAAAATAAAAAGTAAAATGCACCCATAAAGTCACTGTTGGTGATAAATTGTGTCACATTCATCTCATTATCTTAGGCATAGCGGTGGGTTTAAAAACAGGCTGATGAATATGTGGACTAGTTGAATGAGGACTTATTGTTGAGTGTCTAAAATAGTCATTGAATTAAGTGACTTTTGTAGGTAAAATTAGGTGTTTAACAACCTGTTAAAAATACACCAGAATGCAGGAAATGGCATCTAATTAATTAAAAATTTTCTGGCGGAGGACCCCCCCGCCAGTGTGTCCCCCCCCACATTAAAAATGCTTCTGACGCCCCTGAACAATGCAATATTCCATCTGGTAAAATGAGCTAATTGAACAAGGTTGTCTATTTCTTGAGTTCTTCAACATATTGTCATTTAACCCTCCCCCTTTTGCGAAATGGTACGGTCCAGTTCTGGTAGAAGCGCGATGCGTTAAATCTGTGTGCTGATCAGTGCAACGCTACTTGCTGCTGTGTCACGGTGCAGCAGCCAGCCAGCCAGCAGTGGAGTGCGTACAGTCTATGATCGCTAAATATGAAGAGTGGCTGTCAAAAACGTAAAGAAAGGCAGCTGAAAGCTGAGAGGGACCGGAGAGGCAGGCAACTGGTCACTCAGTTTTTCCCAAAAGAAAGGTAGCTATCACTCACGTGTGTGTTCAAAATATTAGCAAATGGTAAATGAACAGTATGAACGTGGTTGGATTAGCTTATCAAGAGAGCAGTTTTACAGTTTGTACAGTAACATTTTTTCCATTTTAATAACTGAACTGACTTGTGTGATAAACAAGATGAAATATTATGTTATGCTGGTGCTAATAACTAGTGCTAATAACCAGTTTCATAACTAATGGGGTGCCCTAAATATGCACAGATTCAGCCTCAGGGGGACCTCCGCCCTACCAAACCACTGAACCCCCCTTTGGAGAAGGAGGTAAGCAGCAATACAACCCATAAATGCTTTAGGATTGAAGTTTTTAATGAGCGAGCGCCATATACAGTTTGCTAGATTAAAGTGTTGCTAATAACGGTCCATGGAGGGGCAACCAATAGTCTAACTCTGCTTACGCTCAAATTTCTGTCTAGACACACTTTGCTTTGAACATATTCCCTTTTTGCAGAACAGTACACACAGCTTTCTACCTAACACACAACAATCCATGGGATTTCCATAGGTATTTTGATGCTGGGTAGAAAACTTTTTCTATGATTTATTAGCAGTCACATCACACATTTCACTACCAATTGTCCTAGCACAAGAAGGCATGTGGCAAAATCTTGAATTTTCATTTGTGATTGTAAATGCACCAGAATTAGTCACTGACCAGTTTTCATCTAGTCCCTGGTAGGTTAATACATAAAATGTAAGAACAAAGTCACAAACTCAAGGTCCATGGGCTATCAAAAGTCAAATAATGACAATAGTGCAATTGTGACGAGGGTGGGCAAAGTTGGGGGGCCCAAAATTCTAATCTTTCATGGGGCCCAAAATTTCTGGCGGCGCCCCTGCTCCTCCCGTCCCCCACAAAGCAGCATGGTAGTGTTCTTACCCGGCTCTGGCAGTGTTCTGACCCGGCTCTGGCCGTGTGCACACATGCATGTGTGTGTTAATCAGGAAGACAGTGGAACAGCTGGAAATGCAGCTTCCTTAGAAAATAAAAAGGACAATCCAACCAGATTAAAACCCAGATCCACACCTCCAGCTTAATAACGGCCCAACAGCAACACTGCTTTAAGCAAGACAAAAAAAGAGCAAGACCATCATCTGACATCAAAACAAAACACGCCAACAATTTGTGACTGACTAGTACAATACTGTCCATCTCACAGGTCTCGCGCATACACAAGTGTATGTATTCATGCACATATGAATCTGCCTGTGGAATCATGGTGGCTTAAAAAACCAATCACGTTTTAGAAAAGAAAAAAACATCCAGTTTCAAAGCCACTTCATAGTAACGAGTAACGAGGACCTTGATGGAAATGTAGTGGAATAAAAAGTACGATATTTGTCTTTCAAATGTAGTGAAGTTAAAATCACAAGTTGCCAAGAGAAATGCTCAAGTAAAGTACAGATACTCAAAGTGTACTTAAGTAAAGAACTCAAGTAAATGTACTTCGTTACTGTCCACCTCTGATACACGTACATAATAAATGGATGTGTTACAGTTTATCAGAAGTATGAAGGATTTACCTGTCTAAAGGCAGTTCAGATTTCTGCTCTCTGCTGCTTGAAGCGCTTCCTCCAAATGAAATACAGGCGTACTGCATTACTGGGTCTTTAAAGAGGGGGAAGAGATTTCCCTGAAATCACATGACACTGTTTAGAGCGTCTGCGAAATGCCTGTAATGTAATATAATGTTCAAAGTCTAAGCTTCCTAACTACAGCAGTATCGGACTTTGTGACCTTGAAAACATAGCAGCAAGCAGATGTCACTGCAGATGTTCACACTGGAATGAAACTGTTGAGGAAAATAAAAAAAAAACATCTCTACCCCTGAGTGAGCCTCATAGAGGGACAATCATGTATTTCTTCTTAGTATAAGAATTATAAGAGCGTTCAGAAACAGGTAAAGGAGGTGCAGGGGCCTGTGAAAAGGAGGAGTAAAAACGTAGAGATCGTTACAATAGTTAAAATAAAAGTTCTGGGCCTGAAAATAGGGAACTCACAAGATGGCTCTGGACACTTAATGCAAACAGTTTTGCTCCGATGGTTTCGGACTCCAATCCCCATGATAACTTTAGGACTGCAGTCGTCATGAACAGTTTTACACTCAAGTCTCCATCAGTGAACAGTTTATAACTTCAACAAAACAGACTTCCTGTTAAACTATAATGAATTTCCTGGTTACGCAGTTGTACTTTGTGACTCTGTAGGACACAGTTAGAGAAGTGAGTGATTTATAATCATGCTATCTCTTATCACCCTGATGGGGATGGGTTCCCTTTAGAGTCTGGTTCCTCTCGAGGTTTCTTCCTCGTGTTGTCTGAGGGAGTTTTTCCTCACCGTCACCTCAGGCTTCACCATCAAGGATAAATTTATTAATTCATGTTTAAAATCTTTATTTTCTGTAAAGCTGCTTTGCAGCAATGTCTACTGTTAAAGGTGTGAAATAAATAAACTGCCTTGACTTGACTGAGGAATAATGATACTGGTAGAAAACACTTGGCCTCTTGCTGGCCTGGGTAATGAGGAAATAACAGTGATGAGAGCAGAAATAACGGTAAGAAAACACGAGGCCCTGAGAGCAAAAAAGAAAGAGGTAGAACCAGTTATAATGGTGGAAAAACACAGGGTTAAAGGAGGTGCATGGTTCAGAAAAACGTGTCCGGTGAATTCCTAGAATAAGATCGTGTAGCGCAGTGTGAGAGAAAATAAAAGATGGCTATCAGCCTGAGCTGAACTCTCGTGTTCACTGTGCTGCAATAAAAACCTGCTGTTCCTCACAGACTTCTGAGAGCTTCATTTCTACTGAACTTATAACTATTTTTACTTTGTTCATTTAGATTTGAGTAACAACTATTAAGGCTCCAGGACCGTGTGCTGATTTGATGCTTTTATGTTTGATGTTGACGAGATTACTTAAAGACAAGTCTGCACTTGCTTCCACTTCCACGTGCCTTTCTCTTCCTGACATTGTGCTAAATGATGAATAAATGGCACCCATTAAAAGGTTCAACTGTTTTAATAAACGGTGCCCTGTACCTGACGATCATAAAGAGCTGACTGAAGACAAAAGAACAACTTTCACTTAAATAGCCTGATAAATTCATTTCTAATGTATTAGTACACTATCATTTACTCAGTAAACTGTATAAACTGAAATGAACAGTACAGGAAGCATAAAAATGTTAACGTGCCTGTCACAGCGTAGAAATAAGAGAAAGGATTTACTTTTCTAAAGACACAGTTCAGCTTTGTGCGAGCTCTTGTTGCTTGTGTGTTGTGTTAACTCATCTTTAAACTGAAAATTACTGCTGAGAGTGATTAGAAAAACATCAGGCTATTTTCCCTGAAATCACATGACACGGGAATGAACTCACTGAAACATGGTGTGGTTTTCCTTTCACTTTTCCTTGTGCACACTGTGGTGTCTGCAAAACAGCATAACAGGTGTGAAACAGTTGTGTAAAGAGAGAGAGAGTGTGCGTTCTGTGACATATGAGCTGTTCTAGTAAAAAAACAGGATAAGAAGCAGGAATTAAAAACGGGTAAACAGGAAAAAAACAGCTATTAAAGATTCCAAAAGACAAATTTACACATCAGCGATGTCAAGTCATTGAGAGACACATTTCTGACTATGTCATATGCTTTCAGGGAGATCTGCCCTGATTTTTCAAAATAATTAACCAGTAATCTTCATTTAGGGGGCGGCACGGTGGTGTAGTGGTTAGCACTGTCGCCTCACAGCAAGAAGGTCTGGGTTCGAGCCCCGTGGCCGGCGAGGGCCTTTCTGTGTGGAGTTTGCATGTTCTCCCCGTGTCCGCGTGGGTTTCCTCCGGGTGCTCCGGTTTCCCCCACAGTCCAAAGACATGCAGGTTAGGTTAACTGGTGACTCTAAATTGAGCGTAGGTGTGAATGTGAGTGTGAATGGTTGTCTGTGTCTATGTGTCAGCCCTGTGATGACCTGGCGACTTGTCCAGGGTGTACCCCGCCTTTCGCCTGTAGTCAGCTGGGATAGGCTCCAGCTTGCCCACGACCCTGTAGAACAGGATAAAGCGGCTACAGATAATGAGATGAGATAAGATGAGAATTTTTATCCTTGTTGCTCAACTAACACCTGTTAACTTTAAACTGTACAGTACAATGCTTGGGACTTTACCACGACTATTAAAAATTATTCAGATACTTAACTGTCATAGGTGAACGCAAAATCCCCAACTTGACTCCTTGAGGTCATCGCAATAAATAATAATTAAAATATTTGTTTGATTTTGAATGTAGTGTGATCGCAAAAAATGATGTTATTGCCATCGTGGCTTTCTAGCGATCACGTTCTCTCAGTGATCTTCCCTTTCTACCAAATTGTGGCAGTGGGGGCGTGGTCAAGCGTCGGCCGTGAACGGCGAGGTGGCAGATTGAACCAGCAGGTAATGTGATGAGGTGCACCTGTGTCAAATTACTGGCTGTCTATTAACCTGTGTCTCTGTGTGTCTTTCAGACAATCAGAAACAAGAGAGAAAGCTGTGACACCCTGTCACGTGTGTGTGTGTGTGTGTGTGTGTGTGTGTGTGTGTGTGTGTGTGTGTGTGTGTTTTTGTTTGTGATTGGCCACTGAAAAGTGTGCTAGAATAAAAGAACTCACCTGTTCTGCAGCCTGCTTCCTGGTCCTCGGGTTCCCAAAGTCCAAGAACTGTTACACTGGTGCCGAAACCGAGGACTGAGGAACGAATGCCGCCATGGGATCTGAACCAGTCCAAGAACTCCTCCAAACGCTCGGCGACGACCTCCAGCGTCAGCAGCACACCCTCATCGTGCTGTCCGTCGACCTGGACCGGCGCTTCTGGGCTCTGCTTGAAGCCCAGGCAGAGAATCAGCAGGTGATATGCAGCTGGGTCCAGTCTGCGGGTGCTCCAGCCGTCATTCCTGCAGCCAGTGTGCCCGTCCAGCTGGTGAAGATGGGGCCGCAGGATGACCCGACGCTTTCGTCGAGCATGTTGCAGAAGCGAGCTCATGGCCAACCTCACAGTGGGCGGCTCACCGACTGCCATTCCTGTTGGGGGAAGCCCAGCTCATGGATGAGAAACACTGACCTGCTGGTAGTTTATGGGTGAGAAATGCTGACCTGCTGGTAGTTTATCGGTGAGAAATGCTGACTTGCTGGTAGTTTGTGGAAGCGAAACATTCACCTGCTTGTAGTTTATGGGTGAGAAACTCTGAGCTGGTAGTTTGTGGAAGCGAAACGCTGACTTACCTGTAGTTTATGGGTGAGAAACGCTGACCTGCTGGTAGTTTGTGGAATAGAAACACTGACCTGCTGGTAGTTTATAGATGAGAAATACTGACATGCTTGTAATTTGTGGAAGAAAAACACTGACCTGCTGGTAGTTTATGGATGCAAATTCCTGAACTGCTGGTAGTTTATGGATGTGAAAACGCTGACCTGCTGGTAGTTTGTGGAATAGAAACACTGACCTGCTGGTAGTTTGTGGAAGCGCAATGCTGATGTGCTGGTAGTTTGTGGAATAGAAACACTGACCTGCCTGTAGTTTACAGATGAGAAATATTGACATGCTGCTAGTTTGTGGAAGAAAAATTCCGACCTGCTGGTAGTTTATAGATGAGAAATACTGACATGCTTGTAGTTTGTGGAAGAAAAACACTGACCTGCTGGTAGTTTGTGGAAGCGAAACGCTGATGTGCTGGTAGTTTGTGGACAGTGTTGGGAGTAACGCGTTACAAAAGTAACAAATGACTGTAATGCATTGCTTTTTGCGGTAATGTGGTAATGAAAGGCATTACAGAAAAAAATTTGGTAATATTTTACTCGGTACAAATGTCAGTAATGCGCGTTACAATGCATTTATAACCTGGAATGAATTGGTGTTTTTTTTTTTCTTTCATACAAATTTGCCAAAATCACCGCGAGATCAGCAGAGGTGAAACATCCGCGCAAAATGTTTCACTTCCTTTTCCTTAAGGCTAGTCACACAGAAGAGAGAGATGAGTGAACCTGCAGCTGATCTAACATCGGATAGCACATTCTCCAGATGGGCACACGCCCATTACTTTAAGTTTGTGAAAAATAAGGATGTGAAGAATATCATAGTCAACTGTCCACGGAGTATGGTGTTGAAGATATGCTGCCGCTTTCAACAGACATAACGTCCTTGTGAATCACGTCAATATATATTAAGATGAAACGTAGTCTACAAAAAACTTCTGTTTAATACAATAAACCATAAGATGAACTTGAATTTGAAGGGTAATATCAAAAATGTGGGATGCACTGCCTGTTTCTGCCCCATATGGGTTTTTCTTTTTAAAAAATCTATGTATTTCATAAATTTGAAATATAATGTGGAGCATTTTTGTAAGGGCGTGCTGAACATGAACAATGAACATTGAAACATTGGGGTGCACTAGGCTACCTTCCCATGAGAACATTTACATTAAAAATCAGTGTGTGTCAAAAACTTTCCATATGTACAGTATGTAGAATGAACTTATACAATATAGGCTACTTTCTAGATGCCTACTATCCATGACAAAGAGAAAGGTGAGACATGTCTATGCATGTTTAATTCCACCTAGAAAGTAACCTAATTGTATAGGTTCATTAGCTTTCCCTTAAAAGAGACCAAATTCTCTACATACATATTGAAAGTTTTTGACACACACTGATTTTCAATATAAATGTTCTCATGGGGCAGGTAGCCTAGTGCACCCCAATGTTTCAATGTTCATTGTTCATGTTCAGCATGGCCATACCTTACAAAAATAGTTGCTTTCATTAGGGGTGCACATTGTAGGGCCCTTTAGCTAATGTGTAGTGTTTATATATTAGGCCATTGAATTTGATATCTGGCTATTTTCTTATATTTTCAGCATGTACTTCAAAGCAGAAAAACCTTCACAAAGGACTTGGATAAGGCATACACAGTCATGACAAGGGAACTCAAAAAGACCACTGAAGTACAGAACCATGTGTCCACCACCGCTGATCTTTGGAGTGCAAATAACAGAAGCTACCTTGGGGTCACAGTGCACTGGATCGACAACGAAAGTTTGAAATGGAGGAAGGTGGCAATAGCTTGTAGACGATTCAGGGGTCGCCATACTTATGATAAAATTGCTACAGAGATTGAGGACATTTTCTCAGAATATGGCCTTACTCATGACAAAATCATGGCATGTGTGACCGATAACAGTAGCAACTTTGTGAAGGCATTTCAGGAGTATCAGCATGTTGAGTCCGAAGAGGAGGAGGAGGAGGAGGAGGAGGAGGACAGTGGCGAAGGGGAAGTGCACTTTACAGACCTTCATAGTGTGCTTAGCGCTGATGATGAAGATGCCCAGGTTGGGCTATGTGTCCTGCCTCCTCACCATAGGTGTGCAGCCCATACACTGAATCTAGTTGCAAACAATGAGGTTGATAAATGGCTTGCAACCAATTCAGAATCAAGAGCGGTCTACCGTAGTACTACAGCCAAATGTTCTTTGCTGTGGGCAAAGTCCAGCCATTCCACAGTTGCAGCTGAGTGCGTAGAAGAGGTTAGCGGTAAAAAGTTGATTGTCCCCACAGTGACACGGTGGAACTCATTTTATGATGCCTATGCAAGAATCACAGAAATGCCTCTCACTGACATTAATAATCTCTGCACACAGTTTCAGATTAAATGTATGAACGACAGGGAATACCAGTTTCTTAAGGAATACTGTGCCATTATGAAGCCTTTCACAGTTGCACTGGACATCCTACAGGGAGAGGAGACTTGTTTTTATGGCACGCTTCAACCAACACTAGAGGTTCTTATGGCCAAAACCTTAGCAATGAAAAATGGTCTCTCACCAATGACCACTGGGCTGCTTGAGGTTATTGTGGGAGCAATCAAAACTCGATTTGTTGCAATAATTGATTCCAAGGCTGCACTACTGGCTTCTGTCTCACTGCCCAAGTTTAAGCTGTGCTGGGTAAAAGAGGAAACCAGAAGAGATCACATCACTCTCCTCCTTACAATGGAGTGCCGCACCCTAACAACAGAGGAACCTGCAGCCCTGATGCCCGATCCCCCTCAACCTGCTGCTGTCGCCCCAAGTGAGGAGGACTTTTTCTCCTTTGATGAACAGGTGAATGGCTCGGCTGATAAACCCATGTCAGTGGAAACAGAGGTAACATCTTACTTGAATTCTACCCTTGTGATGGAAAGTCTCCATCTGTTTCCAAGAATGAAAAAAAATCGCACTCCGTTACAATGCACCAACACCATCGAGCACACCAGTAGAAAGACTTTTCAGTCTTGGCAGTCTTGTGCTCACCCCAAAACGCAACCGTCTTAGTGATGGGCACTTTCATTGCCTTCTTCTGATGCGCTTTAACAGATATTTCAGTCAAGTAGGTGGTGAAATAGGTTAGCTGCCCACCATCCTTAAACACACACACGCACTATATAAGTCAATTTTACTGACCTTGTTTGATGTATGCTGCCTCTGTTTATATATTTGGTAGTGACAGTTTGTTTACATTTTTGTCCTGTATTACTGAGTTTTTTTTTTTTTTCTGGTCGGAAGTCAGACTAAAGTGATTGAGCTGCCTTTCCTTCAAGGGCTAATAGGCTTAAACACTTCAATATCATTAAAAGTACTTTGATTTTGTTATTTCTAATTCCGTTTTTCGAAATGTGACTGGGTAGCCTCATATAGCTAATAGTCATCGTCTAGCCATGATTTAAAAGGCTTGTGGGGTTTTTTTTCAGGCCAGTTTTATTGTAGGCTACGATTTGCCATAATATGTTCATTTTTGTTAAATTTCTGAAATGATGGAGTCATATCCTTCAGGGCTAATCTTTTTTTTTTTTTATGAAGCATAAACTATGCTTAATGCTGTAAACTTGAAAACAATAAAAGCATAGAAATGCTAATTTTGTATCCTGTAATATCTTTAGACATTACAATACAATATAGTTCAATTAATATTAATATGAATAGGCCTAAAGTTACAGTATTTCTATCACAGTTTGCCAGACTTTGACCTTTTGTCTGTTCTTGCGATGATTGTTCCTTGTATTGTGCCATGAGCATCACTGTGGCTATTATATTCTACTGTTTTTAACCATAAGCCTAGCTCAGTCAGATACCACGTCACCTTCCACTTGATGTGTGATGAGCTAATTGAGCGTCTTGAGCTACATTTAGATTGCCAAATCCATACTTCCAGTTATTTTGGTGAGAGTAACTTAAAAGTAATGCAATAGTAGTGTAATGCCTTACATTTTAAATACAGTAATATTGTAATGTAACGAATTACCCGTACTTTAAAATGACAGTAACAAGTAATAAATAACGCAAAACAGTTTTGAAGTAACTTGCCCAACACTGTTTGTGGAAGCAAAACATGGAACTGCTGGTAGTTTGTGGAAGTGCAGTGCTGATGTGCTGGTAGTTTGTGGAAGCAAAACATGGAACTGCTGGTAGTTTATGGATGTGAAACACTGACCTGCTGGTATCATGTGGATGCAAAACACTGACTTGCTGGTATCATGTGGATGCAAAACGCTGACCTGCTGGTAGTTTGTGGAGGAGAAACATTGACATGCTGGTAGTTTGCGGATGAGAAATGCTGACGTGCTGGTAGTTTGTGGAAGTGAAACTCCGACAGAGAGGAGGTTCAAAGGCTGACAGACTGGTGTGCTGAGAACAACTTAGCTCTGAATACTAAAAAGACCAAGTAACTGATAGTTGATTTCAGAAGACGTCAAGATGTTCATCTGCTACAGAACATAAATGGAGAAGAAGTGGAGAGAGAGTTTCGAGTTTCAGATTCCTGGGTTCACACATATCAGAGGACCTGACGTGGACATACAACACACACTGCCTCGTTAAAAAAGCACAGCAAAGACTACATTTCCTGAGAACTCTCAGGAAAATCAATCTGTCCCAACAGCTGCTGATGTCCTTCTCCCGCTGTACCATTGAGAGCGTCCTCACACGCGGCATCTTGATGTGGTATGGTAAAAGCTCTGCAGCGGATAAGAAGGCACTGTGAAGAGTCAGAAAGACTGCAGAAAAAAATCATCAACAAGCATCTGCCTGCTCTTGAGGACATATACACGTCCCACTGCCTGCAGAAAACACACTGCATCCTAAAGGACTCATCCCACCCCGCCCATCAGCTGTTCGAATGTCTGTCCTCAGGCAAGTGTTACAGAACAAAGCACACACCACAAGATTCAAAAACAGTTTCTATCCCAAATCTATCACCACACTGAGCTCCTCTCTGAAGTCACACACATACAGTGGTGCTTGAAAGTTTGTGAACCCTTTAGAATTTTCTATATTTCTGCATAAATATGACCTAAAACATCATCAGATTTTCACACAAGTCCTAAAAGTAGATAAAGAGAACCCAGTTAAACAAATGAGACAAAAAATATTATACGTGGTCATTTATTTATTGAAGAAAATGATCCAATATTACATATCTGTGAGTGGCAAAAGTATGTGAACCTCTAGGATGAGCAGTTAATTTGAAGGTGAAATTAGAGTCAGGTGTTTTCAATCAATGGGATGACAATCAGGTGTGAGTGGGCACCCTGTTTTATTTAAAGAACAGGGATCTATCAAAGTCTGATCTTCTCAACACGTTTTGGAAGGGCATCATGGCACGAACAAAGGAAAAAGCATTGTTGATGCTTATCAGGCTCGAAAAGGTTACAAAACCATCTCTAAAGAGTTCGGACTCCAGCAATCCACAGTCAGACAGACTGTGTACAAATGGAGGAAATTCAAGAACATTGTCCATTGCAGGAACTTTTAAACCAGAGTATCTCGCTTCAGCACATAGACAAATATACGAGGGATTGGGCAACCCAGAATGGGATTATGATTATATGACTAAAGGCTATTTAGAATGGGTCAGAATGAAACCAGTATGGGATGATTTTCACAGAATTAAAAAAAAAACTATATCCAGATTTAAGTAATCATTCATGCCCTGCTGATAGCGCTTCCAGCACACCTGCATCTCTTGAGACAGGTGCTAAACCTGAGTGTGGCAGCGGGGGCGTGGTCAAGCACCGGTCTGTGACAGGAGGGCGGAGTCAGGGAAGGTAAGTGGCAGAATCACTACACCTGAGAGCAATTAACCTGTGTTTGTGTGTCTTCCCAGTGACCGTGCCCTATATCAGGAGGGAGAGCGAGAGCGGAGAGAGGTCAGCCCTGAACAAGACGCCAGTTGTGTGTGTCTGTTTGAGTGTGGAACATTGTTAAGCTGAAAAGTCTAGCAATAAACGCTATTGTGAACCTGATCTCTGTCCTGCCGTCCTCTGCGCTCCACCCACCAATACTGAACCGTTACAGTGGTGCCGAAACCTGGGATCTGGAGCACAGCAGCCTCACAGCCCCATGGAGTCCTCCCCGTTTGCTGAACTGGTCCACGCCCTTGCCACGGCCCAGCAAAGCCAGCACCAGGCGCTACTCACCCTCCGAAAGGAGCAAGAAGAGCGGTTCGAGGCCCTGGTGTTGGCCCAACAAGAAGATCGACAGGCGTTCCGGCACCTCCTCGCATCGGCGGGGTCCACCAGTGCTCCTACCGTGGGCCAGTCTCCCCTCACTGTCACCAAGATGGGCCCGCAGGACGACCCCGAGGCGTTCCTCACGTTATTTGAACAGGTCGCCGAAGCCTCGGGGTGGCCGATGGAGCAGCGCGCGGCGCGCCTTCTCCCCCTGCTAATGGGAGAGGCACAGCTGGCCGCGCTACAGCTCCCCGCCGACCGCCGGCTGGCCTATGTGGACCTCCGCCGGGCCATCCTCCAGCGCGTGGGGCGCACACCGGAACAACAGCACCAGCGCTTCCACGTGCTGCGGTTGGAGGAAGTCGGCCGGCCGTTCACGTTCGGCCAGCAGCTCCAGGACGCCTGCTGGCGGTGGTTGAGGGCCAACGATCGCGACGCCGAGGGAATCGTTGACCAGTTGTTACTGGAACAGTTCATCGCCCGCTTACCAGCAGGAACCGCAGAGTGGGTCCAGTGCCACCGCCCGGCGTCACTGGATCAGGCAGTCGAGCTGGCGGAGGATCATCTGGCGGCTGTCCCGGCGGCAGGACAGCAGATGGCATCACCTCTTCTCTCCTCTTCTCTCTCTCTCTCTCCCCCTCCTCCTGTGTCCCGTCCTCGCCCCATTCCCCCACCGCGGAGGCGGGGGCCGGCACCACCCCAGCCGGCCCGCCGCACCCACGGTGCCCTCCCGTTTCTCCCTTCTGTGTCTGTCTCTCCCCCACCTCAGGTGAGTGAGCCCCAGATCACCGGTGCAGAGGGAAAGCCCGGGCCGGTTTGCTGGCGCTGCGGGGAGCTGGGCCACCTTCAACAGCAGTGCACAGCAATGGAAGTGGGCGCGGTGGTTCGGATCCCCGATGCGCCAGAGGCCGCCCTCGATCGGGCCGGAGCGTATCGCATACCGGTGAGTATCCAAGGGGCTACATATCAGGCGTTGGTGGATTCTGGTTGTAATCAGACCTCAATTTGCCAAAGCCTGGTTCAAAACGAGGCATTGGGGGGAGCACAAGGGGTGATGGTGTTGTGTGTGCACGGGGATGTTCACCGCTACCCTTTGGTGTCGGTCCACATTATTTTCAGTGGGGAAAAATTTATAGTGATGGCAGCGGTTAATCCTCGCCTTACCCACTCTTTAATTTTGGGGACTGATTGGCTGGGATTTCGGGGTTTAATGATGCGCCTAGTAGAGAGTGGGTCCTGCCATTTGACAGGGGAGGTCCCGGTGTCGCTTTGGCGGGAGCAGCTGTCACAGAGCCGTCTACGTCATCTCCACGTCAGAGTGAGGAGCCGCCGGCTCCTCCTCTCTCTCTTGGGGAATCCCTCGCGGATTTCCCATTAGAGCAGTCGCGAGACAAGACTCTGCGGTATGCGTTTGACCAAGTGAGAGTAATCGATGGTCAAACGCTCCAGCCGAACGCCACCCCGTCCTTCCCCTACTTCGCGATTATGAAGGATAGATTATACCGAGTGACGCAGGACACTCAAACTAAGGAGCGACTCACGCAGCTTTTAATTCCGAAGAGCCGCCGGGAATTGGTATTCCAGGTGGCTCACTTTAATCCCATGGCTGGACACTTGGGGCAGGATAAAACACTAGCCCGAATAATGGCCCGATTCTATTGGCCGGGGATTCGCAGCGATGTCCGTAGGTGGTGTACGGCATGACGCAAATGCCAGTTAGTAAACCCAGCGGCCATTCCAAAAGCGCCCTTGCGCCCTCTACCGTTAATCGAGACCCTGTTTGAGAGAATTGGGATGGATCTCTTCGGGCCATTAGATTGGTCAGCATGAGGGTACCGCTTTATATTAGTTCTGGTGGACTATGCAACGCGATACCCGGAAGCAGTGCCTCTGCGCAATATCTCAGCACGCAGTTTTGCAGAGGCACTCTTCCGCATCATCTCCCGAGTTGGAATCCCAAAAGAGATTCTGACTGATCAAGGCACTATGTTTATGTTACGAACACTGTGCAAACTGTATGGGTTATTGGGGATTGAGCCGATCCGCACCAGCGTGTATCACCCACAAATGAACGGTTTAGTGGAACGGTTCAACCGCACCCTCAAAAATATTATTAAGAAATTCGTAAGTGAGGACGCACGTAATTGGGATAAGTGGCTCGAACCCTTGCTGTTCTCAGTGCAAGAGGTCCCCCAAGCCTCCACGGGGTTCTCCCCATTCGAATTATTATATGGGCGTAAGCCGCGTGGCATCCTGGATGTGCTGCGGGAAAATTGGGAGGAGGGACCTTCACAAAGTAAGAACGAAATTCAGTACGTTATGGACCTGCGTGCAAAACTCCACACGCTCACCCACCTAACTTAGGAGAATTTGCGGCAGGCCCAGGAACGGCAAGCCTGCCTGTACAACAAGGGTATGCGCCTTAGAGAGTTCACACCGGGAGATAAGGTACTCGTACTGTTGCCCACGTCGAGCTCCAAATTGATCGCCAAGTGGCAAGGACCCTTTGAGGTCACACGGCGAGTCGGGGACGTCGACTATGAGGTGAGGCGAACGGACAGGGGTGGGGCGCTACAGATTTACCACCTCAACCTGCTTAAACTCTGGAACGAGGAGCTCCCCGTGGCGTTGGTGTCGGTGGTTCCGGAGAAGGCGGAGCTGGGGCCGGAGGTTCAAAAAGGGACATTGGCATCACGTACCTCTCCGGTCTTCTGTGGAGACCACCTCTCCCCGACCCAACTCACGGAGGTCGCCCAGTTGCAGACCGAGTTTTCGGATGTGTTCTCGCCCCTATCCGGTCGCACTAACCTCATAGAGCACCACATAGAGATGCCCCCGGTGGTTGTAGTGCGTAGCCGCCCATACAGGCTACCCGAACACAAAAAAAAGGTGGTTCAGGAAGAACTTCAGACCATGCTCAAAATGGGCATCGTCGAGGAGTCCCACAGTGACTGGAGCAGCCCGGTGGTCTTGGTACTCAAGGCTGATGGGTCGGTCCGGTTCTGTGTGGACTATAGAAAAGTCAACGTGGTGTCTAAATTCAACGCGTACCCAATGCCTCGTATTGATGAGTTGCTCGATCGACTCGGCACTGCTCACTTTTATTCGACGCTGGATTTGACGAAGGGATATTGGCAGATCCCCTTGACTCCACTATCCCGAGAAAAAACAGCCTTTTCCACACCGTTTGGTTTACACCAATTCGTCACCCTTCCATTTGGGCTGTTCTGGGCGCCCGCTACGTTTCAGCGGCTGATGGACAGAGTCCTCCGCCCTCACGCCACTTACGCGGCCGCGTATTTAGATGACATCATCATCTATAGTAATGACTGGCAGCGGCACCTCGAACATCTGAGGGCCGTCCTTAGGTCGCTGAGGCGAGCGGGGCTCACAGCCAACCCAAAGAAGTGTGCGATTGGGCGGGTGGAAGTACGGTATCTGGGCTTCCACTTGGGCAACGGGCAGGTGTGTCCCCAAATTAATAAGACGGCAGCAATTGCGGCCTGCCCGAGGCCCAAGACCAAAAAGGGGGTGAGACAGTTCCTGGGGCTGGCTGGCGATTATCGTAGGTTTATACCTAATTATTCGGACGTCACCAGCCTGCTGACTGATCTCACTAAAAAGGGGGCACCAGACCCGGCCCAGTGGACGGAGCAGTGCCAGCGGGCTTTCTCAGAGGTAAAGGCTGCACTGTGTGGGGGGCCACTTCTACACTCCCCTGACTTTTCTCTCCCCTTTATTTTGCAGACCGATACGTCGGACAGAGGGCTGGGGGCGGTTTTGTCCCAGGAAGTGGAGGGGGAGGACCGCCCTGTCCTGTATATCAGCAGGAAGCTGTCGGTGCGTGAGGGGTGCTACAGCACCATAGAGAAAGAATGTTTGGCCATCAAGTGGGTGGTTCTGGCCCTCCGGTACTACCTGCTGGGGCGCCCTTTCACCCTCTGTTCGGACCACGCGCCCCTCCAGTGGCTCCACCGCATGAAAGATGCCAACGCGCTGATCACCCATTGGTATCTGGTGCTCCAACCCTTTAATTTCAAGGTGGTCCACAGGCCGGGGGCGCAGATAGTCTTGGCGGACTTCCTCTCCCATCAAGGGGGGGGGAGTCGGCTGCAGGCCGGATGGCTGCCCAGCCTGAGTCGGGTGGTGGGGGTATGTGGCAGCGGGGGTGTGGTCAAGCACCAGTCTGTGACAGGAGGGTGGAGTCAGGGAAGGTAAGTGGCAGAATCACTACACCTGAGAGCAATTAACCTGTGTTTGTGTGTCTTCCCAGTGACCGCGCCCTAAATCAGGAGGGAGAGCGAGAGCAGAGAGAGGTCAGCCCTGAACAAGACGCCAGTTGTGTGTGTCTGTTTGAGTGTGGAACGTTGTTAAGCTGAAAAGTCTAGCAATAAACACTATTGTGAACCTGATCTCTGTCCTGCCGTCCTCTGTGCTCCACCCACCAATACTGAACCGTTACACTGAGAAACCCAAGGCAGGTAAAAAACTCTCTGTAAGCTCAAATATGCCGGTACTAAAAAATGAGACTGATGACTCTGATGAGGATGAGGATGATGATGTGGGACCAGATAGAGGTTCCCTTCCACTGCTGCCTCCCCCCGTGAATACCGCTTGTGTATGGGTTCAGAAGGGTAGAGGGCTGAAAATCACTCCGCTTTCTGCATCAGACCTGAAAGATATTATTAAAATGTTGCCTCCGTTAAACAAACCACTCAACTTCATAGACATGCTCGTAAAAATGTCACGACACTGCCAGCTGGTAGGAGCAGATTACCATTTTATCTTTCATGCCGTCCTAGGCGACAGCTATGATGAAGTTGCATTGATAGTTGCAGTGCCATGTCTCTGCAGTGCCATGCAGTAAGTAGTTTATGCTACTTACTCTTACTTATACTTACAGTAGAAGAGTAAGTATAGTTTAGGCAATGTTTTAATTCAGCAAGAAACAGAGTTAACAAACGTTTACTTGAAGAATGTTGAAAAAAAAAATTCTTTCCAGTGGTGTTTATAAATCGGAGACTTGGGTTTATCTTTATTTAACCATTAAGAAAAACGTCATACATTATCATGAAATCACAATTTATTATGATACATTGGCTTGTATAAGTATTCATTGTCCTTGAACCTTTCCATATTTTGTTGCACTGCAACCTGGAACTGAAATGGAATTGACATGAAACTACACAAAATATGATTCAATATTCATGTGCATCCTGTTTATGTTAAACGGTACCCTCTCTCTGAAGCTAAGGCTCAGGGAATTTATGGCATCCTACAGTCTCTTCACGAGCAAGGCGTGGTGAGACCGTGTACCAGCTCATACAATACACCTGTCAATCCAGTACCTAAACCTGATGGTACCTGGCATTTTACGCAGGATTTACATAAGATTAATGAACTGATTGTCCCTGTTGCACCCATTGTACCTGACGTTTCCTCTGTAATGTCACAGGTTCCTGCTCATCATTGCTGTTTTTCCATTACTGATCTCTGTTCTGCCTTTTTCAGTGTTCCTGTTGAAGAGCAGACACAGCCTTTGTTTGCCTTCACACACAGGGGGAGACAGTATACTTGGACATGTTTGCCTCAAGGTTTCATTGACTCTCCTGCTGTTTTCTCAGCCATAGTTCAGGACGCACTCCGTGACCTCTCCCTCCCCCAGGGTTCTGTGGTCCTGCAGTATGCAGACGATCTTCTGGTATCTGCTGAGTCACCAGAAATCTGCCAAGATGCCTCCTTACGCCTGCTCCAACATCTGGTGTGCAAGGGCTTTAAGGTTTCCAGGACCAAGCTGCAATATTGTATGGACACTAGTATTTGGGGTTTGAACTTTCACAAGGTTGTCGTAAGCTGTCATCTGACCGGGTGCGGGTGATTCTAGACACAAAGCACCCTGCAACTGAACATGCACTGATGGCTTTCCTGGGTCTTATCAATTACTGTAGACAATGGATCCCTGACTGCTCTTTATATGACAAGCTTCTCCGTTCTGCAATCTCTCATCATGATCCACTGCAGCACCCTTTGTCCTGGACTGACGCTATGGTGGACGCTTATCACTCCCTCAAAAGCGCCCTTTGTTCCGCCCTGGCCCTGGGTTTGCCTAATTACTCCAAGCCCTTCCATCTCTATGCCTGTGAACACCAAGGCACAGCCTCTGCGGTGTTGGCCCAGGAGCATGGGGGGGATGCGTCCTTGTGCGTTTTTATCTAAAACATTAGACACTTTTGCTCAAGGCCGACCTGCGTGTCTAAGGGCTGTCGCCGCATGTGCTCTGATGGTTTTAGATGCAGAGAAATTGGTTTTGTCTCACCCACTGATTTTGCACTCATCACATCAAGTTAAACAGGTGTTGCAAAATTTACAGACCCAACATATGACTGCGCAGCGCCGCTCCGGATACGAAACCATCCTCTGTTCTACTAACAATCTCGAAATTTGTGCCACATCCTCTTTCAATACTGTAGGTCACGCTCTCACACGCCTCCTTAATTCTCAGGATGACACTCTGGATGACATTGATCATGATTGCCTGTCTGAAATCGTACATACTACAAATTCTTCAAATGGATAGAAGCCTTTCCTTGTTATTGAGAGAACACGAAGGTAGTTACTCATATTCTGGCAAAAGAAATAATACCTCGTTATGGGGTACCAGACACCATAGACTCAGACAAAGGTACCCCTTTTACCTCGAAAGTCACGCAAAACTTTTGCAAGTACCTCTCACTAAACTGGCATTTTCACATTCCATACCACCCTCAATCCTCTAGTATCACAGAACATACTAATCAGACATTGAAAGACAAACTAACTAAGGCCATGCAGGCACCAGGATCGAATAATTGGGTAGACTTATTTCCAGCCACTCTGGCTGAAATTCGTATGACACCAAGACCTAGCCTAGGGGGATACTCCCCCTACGAAATTATTTTTAGAAGACCTTTCCCTCTCCCCTGGAAGAGGGGAACTCCGTCTCTAGGTACCTCTGATTTGAAAACACATATGGATGAGTATTCTGCAGCCCTTATAGATAAGTTGCATAAAATTTGTACCAAGGTCAATAGTACAATATCGTCTCCACCAGCAGCACCCACACACCCCTTTCACGTGGGAGACAAGGTGCTGGTGCAACTTTTTAAACGATTTGGACAATTAGGAGAACCTAGATATAGTGGGCCTACAGAAATAGTCGCCATTAGTCGTACTGCTGTTCAAACTGACCTTTTTCCACAGTGGATCCATGCCATGCAATTGAAGAAGGCTCCATAACAAAGCCGTGTCAGAATGATATGTTTGCCACTAACGTTTTCTCTGTGTCCCTCTCTAGTCTCTCTCCTCTCTAAACTCTGTACAGGGACTAAGTAGGAGCTGAGGATCTTCAGATAACTTCCTGCAAGAAGCCGTGAACAAAGAGGGGAAGAGATCTCGTGCCCTGTCTGGGACCAATCACCCTCACTACAACCATGAAAGTCCTCATCACGAGCTTCGTGGCCACTCTACTGCTGCTCGGAGCAGGGTTACCCGCTCGAGCTGGACCTCGAGACAACATCTTTTGGCAATTCGCTAACTGGACTGCATGAGCGCACATGAATGAAAGTTGTTATGTCTGTCATCTGATGCCATCTTCTACTATTATTACACGTCCACCTTTGGCTCTATGCTCTGAAGCTCTGTATTATGCATTCTCGGAGAATCACAATCCAATTTTTACCGTTTGGGGCCCTTTCTGTAATTACTCTCCGCACCCCTCTGTGGCAGCAATGTTAAACCAGACTTCTTCAGTATCTAGCATGAAAACCCCTGCCATTGTCTTACAGGACTCTGTTTTCACTACTCTGCAGGTCGATATGCCCTCTAATTTCATTTTCCCTCACTGTTTTAGAACAAATTACTCTGAAGGAAGTAGCGTGTATTTGGGACAAATTCCTAATTCTCGATGTAATCACATATATGATCAGAATACTGGGGTGTGATACTAGTTGTAATCTAGTATCAAAGAGGGGAATTGTAAGGATTTATTCTTGATCTCAGTTTAACCAAGAAGGTATTAAGTTATTTGTAACCTTTTGTTCTTATATGCTCTACTGACATGTGCAAATATTTTGTGGAACATTCCATTGCCCTGTGCTATCTTAAGAACATTTTGGGAAGCAGGCCATTCTCCAGGTGTTCTTGCAATCTGTTGAGCATGACTCTGGCCAAGATCTTCCCAGCAACGGACAGCAAGGAGATACTGCGGTGATTGTCGCAGGCTTTCCTATTTCCTTTCCGCTTATAAAGGTGGATGATGGAGGCAGACCTGCCGACAGGGGGGGACAAACGGGTATGTTGTCCCGGGCCCAGGAATGGGGGGGGGCCCAGAACTGGGCTCTCATGAAGTTGCGATTATTTTATTTCATTTCAAAATGTGTTGATTTGGGGGAGAAATGTGCTATATTTGCATTCAATAAATTATTTCTAGATGTTTTGCCTTTATTGTCTTTGAAAAAGGCGTCAAGAACCCCCTACCACCCCTAATGCAAAAATGGTTTGGTCTGACTCTTTGATTAAGGGGAAAAAAATGACATCGTTCGATCATAGCACTTTGACAATCAGCGTGCGTGCCATTTGCCAACATGCACAAGTCAGGAGCACAGAAAAGAAAAGAGAAAAAGAGAGGAAGAAACCAAGAGACTCAGGGGCTCACTGCATAAATATTTTAAAAAAGATTCGGATGATGCAGCAGGTACTAGCAAAGGCAGTAGGGCAGCTGAGCCAGGTAAGACCAGTGTTGGGCACGTTACTTTCAAAAAGTCATTAGTTATAGTTACTTTTCCCAAAAAGTAACTGAGTTAGTAATGGAGTTATTTGTCATAAAAGTAACTAATTACCAGGGAAAGTAATTATTCTGTTACATTTTGTTCCCCCTCAAAAAAAATCTAATTCAATTAGTGTAATCATAAAAATGTTAAATGTGTTTAATGACTGAAATGGACACTTAACAGAACCAATTAGTAATATTATCTACACTATATTAATATTTTTGTGGGACAATATGAGATAAGACATCTATCAAATTTAATATATTTTTGTAGTTATTAAAATTGTTACTAATTACTGGCCACTGACGAGGACAAACGCTTTGTTCCTCGACATAATGTGCATTGCACATAGACACTCTTGCCTTTTATTTCAAGTAATGAAAAGTAATGGCTGTATTTCCAATGTGAAAGCGCAGTGTTGGGCTGACCGTTCGCCATCGCTGTGTCTTCCGATTGAAAGAGCGCGCAGTAGTGCAGTAGATGTGGCCTACCTACGTATGTTGTCCACATCTACACTGATTGGCTTACTGTGCCGTTGTCTCGTGTCTCCCCCACCCCACACAAAAGCAGAGTAAAGAAAGGCTGAACGAGCAGCGTGCCAGATGAGAACAGCTTTAATAAAGTAATGCATAGTATTTTATTGTAAATAACGTGAATGGCATTATAACGATGTAAAAAGTAATTAGTTAGATTACTCGTTACTAAAAAAATTAATGCCGTTAGTAACGCCGTTTATTTCTAACGCCATTATTCCCATCACTGGGTAAGACACAGCCAACTTTTTCCAGCCCTGTAAAGTAACCCCAACCAAGGCACGCGCGGCATGCAATTCACGTTACAAACGAGGGGAGAGCAAGTCACACTGAACACCATATCAAACGCACAGGGCATTGAATCATTTCATAACCACAACGACTTAATAACATTGTGTTTCATATATCTGATTGAAGCTAAGAATATTCACATTAGCCCGCAATCATATCCTGCCATTTCTCGAGCAGTGTGTTCTTCTCTGTTTTTCACACTGGACAGTACGCACGCACGCACGCACAACAAAAGTCCGGCACATTGCATTTCGCACCTGAATAGTTGCAGACTAAGGAAATGTTAAAATGTTAACACTGTAAAAATGCTGAAATGCTAAAATGAAATGGTTGTTGACCGGTTGAATGGTTTTTGAATACCTGTCATTTAAGGGTTGGAGTGAGTAGAGACTGGGATAAGAGAGGTGGGTGTGTGTGTGTGGGTTGGCCCGGGGGGGATTGTTGGGGGGGGGAGGGGGTTGTTGGGGGGGCCCATTCAGAGCATTTTGTCCTGGGCCCAGCCAAAGCTGTCAGCGGCCCTGGATGGAGGCATCCTTTAAGTCCTGGGGTATCTTCTCCTGAATCCACATTACTTTGAATAACTCAGTGAGTTTAATGACCAACTCTGAGCTGCTCAAAAAGTAGAATTCAGCTGGAATTGAATCCAGGCCAGGTGATTTGGCACCGGTTAGACTGGTGACTGCATGTGCCACCTCGGTAAGGCCAGGAATTTCAGCAAGAGAATGGTTGATAGGGATCTGATTGAGATGATCGATGGCCTCATCATTGATGATGGATGGACGATTAAGGATATTTTCAAAGTGCTCAGTCCAACGCTCGAGGATTTTATCATTATCGGTAATAAGAACATTTCCATCTGCACTAAGCAAGGGTGAAGAACCAGCTGACCGAGGGCCATAGATGTCTTTGAGGGAGGCATAGAATTTCTTCATGTCATTTCTGTTCGCATAAGACTGAATTTCAGCTGCCTTTCTGCCTTTTTCTTGCAGTTGACTTGCTGACTTTAGGACTACAGTTGACTTGCTGACTTTAAGACTACGGTTGTCGTGAATGGTTTTGCACTTGAGTTTCCGTCGGTGGGGGGTTTATAGCATCAACGAAGCTGACTTTGTTAGGACTGTTATAGTCATGTTGTCTGTTGTTGCCCGGATGGGGATGAGTTCCCTTTTGAGTCTGGTTCCTCTCGAGGTTTCTTCCTCATTTATTTATTTATTTATTTAGCTTTGCCATAGCAAGATCTATATATGTACATACATTATGGCTGGGAAACCACTACAGCTTGCGCCAATTACAGTGGCCCCATTGTACCGAATCTGCATGTCTTTGCATGTCGTCTGAGGGAGTTTTTCCTTGCCACCGTCGCCACAGGCTTGCTCATTGGGGATAGATTAGGGATAAAATTAGCTCATATTTTAAGTCGTTCAAATTCTGTAAAGCTGCTTTGCGACAATGTTTGTTTATTGTTGACTTGACTAAACCAATTATCCTGCATCTGTCTTAGTTCCTTTTGCACTGTCTTTTTGGCATGTTCATACAACGCCTTTTTGCTGGCTAATTCTGGATCCTCCAGGTGAGCTCTACACAGCTGGTGCTTCTCATCCAGGAGGACTTGAATCTTATCATCGTTGTCATCAAACCAGTCCTGATGTTTACAGGCGACCATACGAATTATGTTAACTGGTTGCTGCATACACTGTGTCCTGGAAAGCTGACCAGTCACTCTTGATGATAGTGAAGCTTAGAGTCAGTGTAGCAAATTTGATGTCCAGGGACTCTGTTAGGGACTCTTTGATGTGAGTGTTCTCCAGCTTAGAGACATTGAGACGTTTTGGTACCTTTGCTCTTTGTGGCCGTCTTAGTGAGTGAATGCAAAGTTTCATTTTGAAAACTAGGAGTCTGTGGTCAGTCCAACAGTCCGCACCACACATAGCTTTGGTGGCCATCATGTCCTGCCTGTCTCGTTGCCTCACAGCGACGTAGTCAATTAGATGCCAATGTTTGGACTGAGGATGCATCTAAGAAGTCTTGTTTCGATGTAGCAAGATATGAAGATATGACCCCATACATATAAAAGATATGACCCCATCACCCCTGTCTTATCCACACTGTATTGGCTCCCAATCACATTTCACATTGATTATAAAATACTACTATTGACCTTTAAAGCACTGAATCATCTCACACCACAGTACCTGAGTGAACTTCTGGTCCTTTATGACCTGCCACGCCTACTGAGATCAAAAGATGCAGGCTATCTGCTGGTACCTCATAGAGTGAAGGCTACATCAGGGGTGGAGCCTTTTCTTACAAAGCCCCACAGTTATGGAACAGCCTTCCAAGTAGTGTTCAGGACTCAGACGGTCTTAGTGTTTAAATCTCGGCTGAAAATATATCTGTTTAGTCAAGCCTTTTGTTAATAGTGTTTATGAGGTAAAGGAGTAGATCTGGAGGGTCCTCAGACACAGAGTGTTTTGGTAAACTGGGATGTATGGATGCTGTACCCCCCCCCCCACACACACTCACTTGGGTTTGTTGATGGTGTAGTGGCTGCTGCTTTATGTCCTAGGACTCCCTCATGACTGTGTTACCTTCTGACTCTCTCTTTTAGTTATGCTGTTATAGTTAGTTTCACCAGAGTCCCTGCTTGCACTGAGTGCTCAATGTACAGTACACTGTTCTTAACCATTTGGTGACCATAGGCATACCTAACAACCTCTGATGTGTCCCCCCATCTCTTCCCTCTGTTACATGTTGATCCTGAGACACCAGTAAGATGCTGAACCTCTCCTGCTCTTCAGACCTGCCTGATCCATCCTGATGCCCTACTTCTAGCTGGAGTCTTACCTCATCACTTCTGTGGAGGACGGCCCCATATGGACAGTCAAAAGTGACACTTGGAAGACACTCTGGACACTTACAGTAATACATTTATGTCTGAGGACTACAGTTGACTTGCTAATTTTAGGACTGCAGTTGTCATGAACAGTTTTACACTCAAGTCTCCATCAATGAACAGTATATAACTTCAACAAAACAGACTTCATGTTAAACTATAATGAATTTCTTGGGTACACAGTTGTACTTTGTGATTCTATAGGACAGTTATCCTTGACTTGCAAGTGCCGTCAAAGCAAAATAGAAACCCGGATGTCGGCAATGTTGGTGGATATAGAAATGTGGGGTCAAGCAACATTCCATACAAAACATAGTCACGTGTGTGCAATTCTGTTTTTCCACTGCTTTAAGCGTTCTTTTAGCTATGCCATACCTTTGTGCTGTACGGTATATGGTTGTGGTCACAACAGTACTTGTAACCGTGGCACATTCCAATTTTTTAGAATTCTGTCCATGATTCCGAAAGAGGGCGAGGAAACTCTGAGGCTTAATATGGAGAGGAGATGAGCACGGCTGAACATCATCGGCAGGGCTGATCTAACAGAGGCTAAAACCAAAACTGCTCATGGTTGCAGTGATCATTTTATTTCAGGTGAGATTCAAAAGTTCTCAATAATATCATGGAAGAATTTTGTTATAAAATGAGTGTTCTCTTGTCATGGTTTACTTGGTTGCTGTTATAATTTTCTCATCTTATCTCATTATCTCTAGCCGCTTTATCCTGTCCTACAGGGTCACAGGCAAGCTGGAGCCTATCCCAGCTGACTACGGGCGAAAGGCGGGGTACACCCTGGACAAGTCGCCAGGTCATCACAGGGCTGACATATAGACACAGACAACCATTCACACTCACACCTATGGTCAATTTAGAGTCACCAGTTAACCTAACCTGCATGTCTTTGGACTGTGGGGGAAACCGGAGCACCCAGAGGAAACCCACGCGGACACGGGGAGAACATGCAAATTATTCTATTCTTTAAGTTTGTTTCTTAAGACACGTATTTTTTAGTATGTTACCTCATTTGTTGACAGTTTCGGCGAACACTTCCGCCTTCTTCAAAACGGTCACCAGATGTCGAGTGGTGACGTGCCTTATCAGCTGATATTACTCTATGGAGGCATGAACATCCCGCCCAATTTGACAGGTAGTCCATGCCATCTGCTGTCAGGTCGCTGCCCCAGGACGGCGCTCCAGGTGTGTGACAGCGCGTACGCTCCCTCATCCCGGTTCATCGTCCTCTGCGCCCGCTTTCGTATCTCCACTGCCTCCAAAATCCAACGCTGGTATCTATTCTCTTCAGCGCGAATGACTCTGGCCTCTTCCCAATTCATAATATGGTTTTGTCATTTGCAGTGGTCTGAAATGGCTGATTTTAAGTTTTCTTGGTTTGCTTTTTCTTTTTCGGATCTTGTGAGTCTTTTTGTTGTTTCTTTTTCACATTCTAATTGGTGTTCTTTCCTGCGAGTGTGGAAGCATCTGCCCGTTTCACCAATATAGATTTTATTGCATGAACGGCAAGGGATTTCATATATGACATTGCATTTATTGTCCAGTTGTATTTTGTCTTTGGGGTGAACTAGCAGCTGTCGGAGGTTCTTGTATGGTTTGACCGGGGTGTTGATGTGGTATTTCTTCATGGATTGTTGGATGCGTTCTGTAACTCCTTTTATGTATGGTAATGTGACAAAGCCCCGGTTTGTTTTTTCTATGTTTTTTCTTGTTTGTTTGTTTTTTTCCTTTTTTTGTGTCTGTAATTTTCCTTTTCGAATTGCCCACGGTGGATATTGGCAGTTTTTTAATGCCTGTTGGATGTGTTGTTCCTCCTCCTGTCTGTCTCTCTCCTCCGTGATGTTCTGTGTTCGGTCGTATAGTGTTCTGATTACTGACATTTTGTGTGCGATGGGATGTTAAGATGGCCAGAGAAGATATTGGTCGGTATGTGTAGGTTTTCTGTATGTTGTAATTCTGATATTACCTTCTTCTGTGTGGTGTATTTTTAGGTCCAGAAATGCTATTGTCTTGTCCGTTTCCTCTTCGTGTGTGAATTGGATGTTTCCTGTCTTGTCTATGGAGTTTAAATGATCCGTGAGTTGTTGTGTGTGGCCTGTTTTGGTTATTTCAAGAATGTCATCAACGTATCTTTTTCAGAAGATAGGTTTGCAGTCATCCGGTGCTGTTTCTATGGCTCGGGATTCCAGATCCTCCATAAAAAAGTTGCATAGAGTGGCAGATAGCGGGTCCCCCATTGCAAATAGAGTAATATCAGCTGATAAGGCACGTCACCACTCGACATCTGATGACTGTTTTGAAGAAGGCGGAAGTGTTCGCCGAAACTGTCAACAAACGAGGTAACATACTAAAAAATACGTGTCTTAAGAAACAAACTTAAAGAATAGTTATAATAATCAGACATAATGAATTTTCACTACATAGAGAACATGCAAACTCCGCACAGAACGGCCACGGGGCTCGAACCCGGACCTTCTTGTTGTGAGGTGACAGCGCTAACCACTACACCACCATGCCACCCCTGTTGTAATTTTAACACGTGTATTACCATTTCGCTTCTAGGAGCACCAGCAAAATTATGCGATTCATCCAAGGTCAGACTTGATTCTTCGGCAACCAAACCAGATAGAATGTGATATCTGGGTACTCGATCACTGGTAGAAGTCTTATTTTCAAAAAAGTCTGACTTTTTCAAATAATATGGGTCAAAACTACACATATCTATTTTCTCTTTGTCTCGAATCTTCGCTTGACTGTTCAAATTGTGGTAATACTGAGAAAATTCAGCATTGTTTACAGACACACTTTCAGCAGATGCCATCTTAGTTGCTTTGTAGTTGCTTGGCAGAAGACTGTGACGCTGACCGGATCATCGACCCGGTGGCACTGGAACAGTTCATCTCTCGGCTTCCGGAGGGAATGGCAGAATGGGTCCAGTGTCACCGCCCGGCATTGCTCCAGCAAGCCATCGAGTTGGCAGAGGGCCATCTGGCGGCGGTTCCGACAACAGGCAGATGAGGCAACGACGCCTCTCCATGTTTCTCTTCTCTTCCCCCCCTCCTCTTTCACTCCTTCTCACCCCATTCCCCCACCACGGAGGCATGGGCTTACTCCCTCCCAGCCGGCCCGTCGCACCCATGGTGTCCTCCTGTCTCCCTCTTCAGTGTCTGTGTCTCCCCCCCCCCCCCAGGTGAGTGATGCCCTTAACACTGGTGCAGAGGGAAAGCCTGGGCCAGTATGCTGGCGCGGTGGGGAACCGGGACCTCTCCAGAATCAGGGCTCCACAAGGCAGGTGGAAGCCGTGGTCTGGATCCCTGACATGCCAGAGACCGCCCCCGATTGGGCCGGAATGTATCGCATACCGATAAAGTGTAAAAGGGGATACATATCACACTTTGGTGGATTCCGGTTGTAATCAGACCTCAATTCACCAACACCTGGTACAAGGTGAGGCATTGGGGAGAGCACAAGCAATGAAAGTGTTGTGTGTGCACGGGGATGTTCACAATTATCCCTTAGTGTCTGTCCGTATTCTATTCCAGGGCCAAATGCATAGAGTAAAGGCGGTGGTTAATCCTCGTCTCACCCACTCGTTGATTTTGGGTAATGATTGGCTAGGGTTCAAAAAGCTGATGGAATATTTAACACGTAGTGGGTCCTGCAACAGTAGGTCACGGGAAGATCCCAGTGTGGTGTTGACTGGAGAAGCTGTCACAGAGCCGTCTATGTCAGCACTGTGTCAGAGTGAGGAGCAGCCCACTCCTCCTCCCTCTCTTGGGGATTCCCTTGGGGATTTCCTGTTAGAGCAGTCGCAAGATGAGACTCTGCGGCATGCGTTTGACCAAGTGAGAGTGATCGATGGTCAAACTCTCCAGCCAAGCATGGCACCAATTGATTGATTGATTGATTGATTGATTCCAAACAGTAAAGAAGATATAAAAACAAACAAACAAACAAAAAAATAAATAAAAAATGCAATCATCAAAACATCATCATTAACAAACAGAATAGCATAGCCACAAGGCAATAACATAATAATGTTCGGAAAGGATTAGGAAGAATTAAATAACTTGTCAAATCCTAACCCTCTATACCACCGCTAATCAAATGTAACTTTCCACCATAATAAACTATATATACAAAAGAAAACAAAATCAACAAAAAAACATACCAACATACCAATATGGTATAATATCGACCAAATCAAATCATATATATGCAAATACTTATGTTATGCATATATACACACACATACAATACATATATAAGGTGGGACAAAGTCACTAATGTGCAAGTCACAAGTAAGTCTCAAGTCCTACCACTCAAGTCCGAGTCAAGTCACAAGTCAAGGCACTTTTGACCAAGTCAAGTCCAAGTCCTACCCAAGCCGAGTCCAAGTCTCATTTTTTTCCAAGTCCCTAACAAGTCACCATTTATTCTACAGGCAATCAACACATTTTTGATCACAAATGTATTACCTCTCCACACTGCAGTGTATGTCCTCCTTTGCCAGTCACCTTGGATAAAAATGTCTGCTAAATGTAATGTAATGTCAATGATTCATAGAGTCAGCACAAGTAACTACAGT
This sequence comes from Neoarius graeffei, assembly GCF_027579695.1. Lineage (NCBI taxonomy): Eukaryota > Metazoa > Chordata > Actinopteri > Siluriformes > Ariidae > Neoarius > Neoarius graeffei. Next base: position 2,291,815 of record NC_083582.1, on the reverse strand, counting down.
ACACCCATTCTTTTCCGTTTTAAAATGTTTTAGAGCTTGTGCCCCAAGACAATCAAAGAATCTCAGAGGAGACAATGATTAGTTAGTTAATGTTAGTAAAGCATCCTAAATTTTCAGTGAGTTTAGTTTGAGTGAGTCAGTGTACATCTGAGGCTAAGGGTGTGAGAATGAGTGAAAGTATGACCATTTCCTTAAATTTTTTATTGGAAAATTAGTGAGAAATTAAAACAAAATTCTAAACAAAACTAGTACTGGTACTGTGTAACAAAAATCATTTTCTTTTCATTTCATTCATGTCATTTTTCACATAAAAATGCTTTTCATGTGCATTTTAAGACATGAAACTCAAAGTCCAAGCTAACAGATGATCTGTGTACTTTTAGAATCAAAGAATGGTTTTCCTTCTGAAGTTAGGCACTGTCCCAACATACAACATGACATGCCTTTGACACAATACAACATGGCTTGAGTACGTTTGTGTGTGTGAGAGAGACCAACTAACTGACAAAAAATTCTGGAAATATCTGTTCTCCACTACTGAGAGAGGGATGTTGCATCCAATGACCAAATCTGTTAGTATTGAATTTGTGATGGCTTTTTGTTGTGGGTGGGTAGCATTGTACTGTGTATCTTTTGCAGTAAGGAATCCAGAAATGGACGGCTGCTCTGTCTCACTTGGGATGATCTTGTTCTTCAGATATTCTGCAAATCTAAACAAGAAAAAAAAAAGTAAAATTAGTAGGCCTACTTGTTTTCTGTTTTTAATAATGTAGACATTAACATGTTTTTATCATTTTCAATATCAAAGTCTGAGTTCATTTAATCTGAACATATTTGTTTATACACAGTATAATGTTTAATACAAGCCAGCCAGGATGTTCCCTTAAGCAGTTTAGCTAGACCACAATGCATTCACTAAACACTCGCTAAAATACCGGTAGCCTCAGTAAACACAGAACGTTGTGACGATGTAGCCAGAATCAGAGTCCTCTAGGGCTCTGGCCAGAATGTGAGAATGAAGCCCTGGCAACATTCTAGAGAGCCGTATAATAAAGTAGAATAAACAGTTGTTGTGAATTTCAGAATGTTCAGTGGAATCCTCCAGATCCAAGTTGCGTGCTTTTGGCGAATTTGGTTTCTCGCCAGAGACTAATAAATGCACTGGTAAAGCCACGCTATGTAGAGGCATTGTGTGCCCTGTCGTTTGGGTAAGACTGTGGGATAATGCTTCGCGTCGGAGTAGGCTACACTCCAATCTGCCGGGATGTACTGCGCTATAAAACGTCAGCTGAGCTTACATTTTACATAGCCCAAATGGCCCATTATTCACATTGCCTACGTGACACCAGAGAGAGGAAGAGAATAGAATTGAATGTCTCTGATGACACGTAATCCCAGCACTAATAACACACATCGCACAGCGTCCACGACTTGGTGCAGTACGTAGCAAACAGTTAAACGCCTGGTTTAACTTGCATTGCTAGTCATCTCGTCTCAGTGGTTCAAATGCCTTTCATGACAAGCACTGACTTTCCCATTGCAAAGAGCGAACTTCTGTTTTACATAATTAGTTTGCAGCCTGGGTAACTGTTTATTTGATTCACGTTTTATCCTTTGCTGTCCGGTTCTTATCATAAGTCTGTGTCGTTCTGACCAGAGCCTTTATAACAATCTTGTAAACGTTCTCTGCTCTGACCAAATCACCACCTTCTGGCTATGCCTTCCCAATGGGTGTTAACTGGTAGCCTAGCCCACATAATCTAACACTAGACTGAACACAAAAGCAATCCAATAAAAAAATCTACTTCACTATTTTACATTCAGCAAAGCAAAACAAATCCTTGACAGCGTTAATATATTAACACATTCCACTTCTAGCCACCAACTAGCCTGTACAGATTCTTGCTAGCTGTAGCCTAGCTTTGTTACTTACTTTTCCTTATGCAGCCTCAGGTGACGAGCGAAGTTTGATGTGGTTGACTGGCTGTCCGAAATTGTGGCTCCACATGTTCTGCACGTAGCAATGCGTTTGCCATCTGTATTGGAGTATTCTTTAAATCCAAAGGAAATTACGCGGGGAATCATGTTTTTATCCGTCCGTTCATCATTCAGCGTCCTCGTTGCCCATCACCGTTTGGTTTTTCATTTGAACCAGTTGAAGTGCTTGAGTGACACCTAGTGCTAGTGGATTAAGCTGCCGTAGCCTAGGACAAGGAGCTACACCGCATTCAAATAATAACGAGTGTACTTGGATTCAAAATCGAGGGGGGAAAGAATATTTATACCTGATACGCCAAGTCACTGCAAGCTAAAACTGTCAAGTCCAAGTCAAGTCTCGAGTCAACAGCGTGCAAGTCCGAGTCGAGTTGCAAGTCATTCCTCATCTAGGGATTTCAAGTCTCAAGTCATCAAAATGGTGACTCGAGTCTGACTTGAGTCCAAGTCACATGACTCGAGTCCACATGTCTGCCTATAACTATACATATCCATACGTACACAAACACCCATATCATAATTATGCATATTATGCTTATATATTATAAATTATATATATATATATATATATATATATATATATATATATATACAAAAAAACCTCACATTTTATTATATATATATATATATATCCGTATGTACCCATACCCACATATATACACTTATATTATCAATAGCATGTTATTGTAATTCCTCCTCCCTATACCTCATAAAGATCTGTTCCTTATACCTTTTTTTGAACTGGTTTATAGTTGTACATTTCATGAGCTCCACATTCAAACTGTTCCATAGCTTTACTCCACAAATAGAAATACTGAACATTTTTAACGTTGTCCTAGCACTGCGAATTTTAAATTTCAATTTCCCCCTAAAATTATAGCCCCCCTCTCTATCCGAGAACATTATTTGGATATTCCTTGGTACTTTATAATTCCTTACTTTGTACATTACTAAGGCAGTTGTATATTCTATAATATCCCTGAATTTTAAACATTTTGAATTTAAGAATAGTGAACCGACCTTCCCTTATTTTGCTATTATTAAAGAGAGATTGTACCAAGTGACTCAGGACACTCAAACTAATGAAACAATAACCCAGTTGTTAATCCCAAAGAGCCATAGGGAACTCGTATTCCATGCAGCTCACTTTAATCCCATGGCTGGACACTTAGGGCAAGATAAAACACTAGCCCGAATAATGGCCTGGTTCTATTGGCCAGGGATTCGTGGGGATGTCTGTCGGTGGTGTGCGGCATGCCGTGAATGCCATTTAGTAAATCCCGCGGCCACTCCAAAAGCGCCTTTGCGCCCTTTTCCTCTAATCAAGATCCCATTTGAGCGAATTGGAATGGATCTCGTCGGGCCATTGGATCGGTCAGCACAGGGATATTGCTTTATTTTAGTTCTGGTGGACTATGCAACGCGATATCCGGAAGCAGTGCTTCTCCGCAATATCTCAGCACGCAGTATTGCGGAAGCGCTCTTCCGCTGTTTCTCCCAGGTTGGGATTCCGAAAGAAATCCAATTTTTTTTGTGTGGCAGCAGTACGCTTCCGCAGATCATAACTCGAACTCTCGCGATATTTTTTTTATTCGTCTAAAGATTTAAAACACTTTTATTTTATTATGATGTGTGGTATAAAGGATTCTGTGCCAAAATACTACTTTGTAAGATGTTTACTTGTGTTAATTTTTTCAAACAAAATAAAAAAAATTAAAAAAAACCTTTTTCCTACCTACCGACCTTATTTTAGTATTTCATGTTACCTGAAACACTATCTTTTTTTTTTTTTTTGGCCTAATGTTAGCTAGGTCTGACATTAGTTTTGTGTAAAGTCGGCCACAAAAGTTAATATTGATTCAACGTCTGTCAAGGAAAACATTGCTATTGGCTGAAGCTTATGATTCAAATATTGAGGATCTTAAACATGAGTTACATCAGATGAGGAGAGTACTCGACAGAAAAAAGGGGGAACAGGAGAGTCCTACCACTCTCATGGAGTTCACTCAGTTTTTGGACCCATACCAAGATGTTTTTTTGAGTTGTTCAGGCTGTGTAAAATAGTGGTTGTCTTGCCTGTGAGCAGTGCATCCTGTGAACGAAGTTTTTCATCTCTCAGGCTCATAAAGACTTATTTGCGGTCGACTATGACAGAAAAGAGACTATCAAGTTTGGCTGTACTCAGCATTGAATCAAAGCACACAAAAGCATTAGATCTTGATAAATTTGTGAAGCGTTTTGCTGAGCAACATGGAAATTGCCGCATTCAGCTGTTGTAGGCATGACACGTTCATGTTATGCTCACTGGTGAGCCTTTACAAAGCATGAGAAAAAAAAACTATAAAATGTGACACTGGTGTAAATGGTTTAAATCATGCTGAACTTGAAGCAGTGTTGTTATTGTTGTTTTTTAGTGTCTGTTCTTTTGCATATACAGTATAAAACTGTCCAGAAACGGTATAGACCTCATCTGAGAATGTGTGTTCTTCGTGAACAATAAAAGCATGAGATTAAGTTTGTCTGTATGAGTTTGTAAATGGCAGCCCGTGCCCTTTTGTAGTGTGTACAGTACATACTATTTGTCATCAAACTGTGATAACTGTGATTAAATTCAGTATATATACGTCTGTAATACGTTGCCACCCCTCAAATTCCTGTCCCCCTCTTGCCACCCCATAAATATTTTTCTAGATCCGCCCCTGCCAATCAGTCCCCAAAATTATAGAGTGGGTAAGGCGAGGATTAACCACTGCCTTTACTCTAAATTTTTCCCCTCTGAAAAAAATGTGGACCGACACCAAAGGGTAGTTGTGAACATCCCCGTGCACACACAACACCTTCACCCCCTGTGCTCCCCCCAATGCCTCGCCTTGCACCAGGCTTTGGTGGATTGAGGTCTGATTACAGCCAGAATCCACCAGCGCCTGATATGTATCCCCTTGGATACTCACCGGTACGCGATACGCTCCGGCCCGATTGAGGGCGGCTCCTGGCGCGTCGGGGATCCGAACCACCGCGCCCACCTCCATTACCGAGCACTGCTGTTGGAGGTGGCCCGGCTCCCCGCAGCGCAAGCAAACCGGCCCGGGCTCCCTCTCTGCACTAGTGCTCTGGGGCTCACTCACCTGAGGGGGGGGAGAGACAGACACAGAAGGGAGACACGGAAGGGCACCGCAGGCCGCCTGAGGTGGCGCTGGCCCCCGCCTCCGTGGTGGGGGAATGGGGCGAGGAGGAGACACAGGAGGAGGGGAAAGAGAGGAGAGGAGAGAAGAGAAGAGGTCGTCTGCTGTCCTGCCATCGGGACAGCCGCCAAATGGTCCTCCGCCAGCTCGATTGCCTGATTCAGTGACGCCGGGCGGCAGCACTGGACCCACTCTGCGGTTCCTGCTGGTAAATGTGCGATGAACTGTTCCAATACCACCTGGTCGATGAGTCCCTCGGCGTCGCAGCTGTTGGCCCTCAACCACTGCCAGCAGGGGTCCCGGAGTTGCTGGCCAAACGTGAACGGCCGGCTGACTTCCTCCAAGCGCAAAGCGCGGAAGCGCTGGCGCTGCTGTTTAGGGGTGCGCCCCACACTCTGGAGGATGGCCCGGCGAAGGTCCGCGTAGGCCAGCCAGTGGTCGGCGGGGAGCTGTAGCACAGCCAGTTGCGCCTCTCCCGTTAGCAGGGGGAGGAGGCGCGCTGCGTGCTGATCCATGGATCATCATAGAATCCGAATCTATGATGATCCATGAGAGAATAAATACTGGATACTCCCTAGTAGTCAGACAGAACTGAGGATGCCTTTCGGAGGAGAGGCGAAACGTTTTCAAGAATCGTCAAGCAAGTCCAGTTGCTCTCTTCAACCAACCACAGATCATCATTGTGTATGAATTAAATATACAACCGCAAATCAGAAAAAGCTGGGACTGTATGGAAACTGGGGCAGCACAGTGGTGTAGTGATTAGCGCTGTCGCCTCACAGCAAGAAGGTCCGGGTTCGAGCCCCGTGGCCAGCAAGGGACTTTCTGTGAGGAGTTTGCATGTTCTTCCCATGTCCGCGTGGGTTTCCTCCGGGTGCTCCGGTTTCCCCCACAGTCCAAAGACATGCAGGTTAGGTTAACTGGTGACTCTAAATTGACCGTAGGTGTGAATGTGAGTGTGAATGGTTGTCTGTGTCAGCCCTGCGATGACCTGGTGACTTGTCCAGGGTGTACCCCGCCTCTCACCAATAGTCAGCTGGGATAGGCTCCAGCTTGCCTGAGACCCTGCACAGGATAAGCACTTACGGATAATGGATGGATGGATGGATGGAAAATGCAAATAAAAAGAGAGCAGAGATTTGTAAATGTACTTTGACTTGTATTTCATTGCAGCCAGAATTAACCCAGGTTATTTCATGTTTTGAAGGTCAACTTCATTTCATTTGTTAATGTACATCCATTCCTATGTTTCAGACCAGCAACACATTTCAAAAAAGTTGGGACAGGGGCAGTTTATTGCTAGTAATGAGGTTAAACAATTAAATAATGATGTGATGTGAAACAGGTGATGTCAGCCAGTGACTGTAATCATGATTTGGTACAAAATCAGCATCCAGGAAAGGCCGAGACTTTGAAGAGTAAATATGGCCGAGGATCTCCAGTTTATCAACAAATGCATGAGAAAATTATTGAAATGTTTAAAAACAATGTTCCTCAAAGAAAGATAGGAAGGGATTTGGATATTTCACCCTCTACAGTGCTGAATATCATTAAACCATTCAAGGAATCTGGAGGAATTGTGGTGTGTTTCAGCCAGCTCACAGACCACAACGTAAAAAGAGGCAGACACCCAAAAATGTATTGTTAAAACAAGCGATCTTTTTCAATAAAGAGCAAATAATCACTGCCCAGGTTTAGGGGAAATGGTGTGAATGCTCGTGTGCATGTATGGATGCAAATGCAGACATCAATCTGTCAGCTATGTGAGAAAGAAAAGAGAAAACAAAGAAAGGAGGATAGAAATAAATAAAGAGTGAGAGTGTGTGGGGAAAATGTCAAAATCAAAGTATGTGCCTGCAGGAAGGAAGACAAGTACCCCCAGGTAAGAGAGCTCCTTTTATATCCACACCCTTCTCCAAGTGCGCCGAGTTAACGAATTAGCCCACGTAAGCTCAACCTGCCCGTACACTGACAGGAGAAGGCCTGTAGGGAGACACAGGGGGTCGTAACAGGTGCGTAAAGGGCAAAGGGCTCAAGCCTAATCTGAACACCCGTGATCTCTAATCCCTCAGACAGCACTGCATCAAAAACTGTCATTCATCTATAGCTGATAGAACCACATGGGCTCGGGATTACTTTGGCAAACCTTTGTCAAGCTCTACAATACAGAGTTACATCCACAAACACCAGTTAAAACTTTACTGTGCCAAAAGGAAGCCTTACGTTAACTGTGTCCAGAAGTGCTGTTGACTTCTCTGGGCTCAGAGGCATCTGGGATGGACCATCACACACGAGAAACATGTATTGTGGTCAGACTCTTTCTACACTTGCATCCATCATCACATCCACACGCATCTGCACACATTCGCGCTTGGCGCGGGTCGAACTTCTACTCGTGCGCATTTGCACTCTGAACAGCAAGGACTAATTACACACACCTGTCCTGGATTAAAGCACAATCAGTGCACGCTTAAAAGGACGCTGCCAACACACACATTGTGAAGTATTGAGTTTCCCAGTGACTCTTACCGAGCCATATGTTTGTACTGTCTTCCAGGTTTTTGACTCTTGTCTGCATTTCGGTTTCTGCTTCTGCCTAGTCATTTTGTGCCTCACTTGACCTCTGCTTGTCTACTGTTTATGATTTTGCCTGCTTATTTGGATTGTTTGCCTGCATGCCTTTTAATAAACTCTTCTGCACTTACATCCGCTACCACCATACTGACAGAATACTTTGCCGACACGTGGATGTAGTGGAAGAGAGCAGGCACACTGGTCAATGCCACGCCCGAGTTTCCGTGCCTCAGCCCGGATCGATAATTTTTCTGCAGCGAGTTGATTTGAACACACCGGCACCCTATCATGGAATGGATTACCCACCGAATAGATTTCTGTTGGAACCACTTTTGTCAAGGAACATTATTTACATTGCAATATTTGCAACAAGTTGTATTTGGTAGGTGGCTCTGTTCTGGGACCTCCCTGCCCTTCCATGTGCATATGTGGAAAGCCTTGGGGCAGGGAGAGCACATCTCCCTGCCCGACCATGTGCCTACATGCAAAGGCTAAAGTAGGGAGAGCTGCAGCAAAATCCCCCAAAACCACCATGCCAGGCAGACCTCCTTGGCCTTCCATGCTTCCATGGAAGAGCCAGCAGAAGGCGCTCACTGAACTATTAATTAGGAAGAAAGTTAAACTAAGATGAAATACGGTGAGGTGAGTTGAATCTTCACAGATTGCTGTTGGGGTAATATAGCTAGTAAGTTTATACAGAGAGCCTGAGCAGCTATGCAATAATGTTTATGTTTAACCTAGTGCAGTCTCAATGAACAGGACAGGTCAGGCTGGATGGTGCTGTCTCTGGACATAGTTGGCAAAATTCGGAAATTCAAAGCGAACAAGAATCGGCCATCGTTGTCCAAGCCTGGAATACAGGCTGTTCAAACAATGAAATTATTCAAAGCAGAGGACCATGTGAGGCGCGTCACAAATTTATTAATAACAGAACTGAGGAGCCCTTGTTAATGATGTTTACAGTTGCTGTCTCATTATCACAAAAACAGGATTTGCTTCTTGACCAGTGTTTACCCCACAGAAGACAAGCTACATGATCTGGTAGATCCCATTAAGCCTAGTTCACAACCAGATGTACGATTTTTTTTGGCCGTGCGATTTTTGGCATTTCCCAAATCGCTGCATTTTTTTTTTGTTCATGGAGAAAGACGTGCGTTGGCCGTAAGTTTGTCTTGCAACCTGAAAAAAACTGTCAGCGCCCGTAGAGTTTGTTTGACATGACAAAGAACCTCTGCGAACGGTCTACGGCTCGAAAATCAGCAAGTCACACGCACGACCTCCGTGCATTTCTTGCGTTTTTTGCACGTAGACGAGCCATAGGAGCACGTACGGCCAGTTGTGACTGAGGCTTTAGAGCAGTGGAAGAAGTATCAGCTGACAAGGATGACAATTCTTTGGGCCATGCATCAGCAAACCACTGATTATTAAAATCCTCCCAACCAATGGAAAGGGCTGTGTCTGTGAACAAAGTAATTGCTCATGGAGAGTCCAGGTTTCATCAGAGAAGAATGAGACACCGTTCCATTACCCAACAGAAGGAGACCAGTAACGGCCTTCAGATCTGCAGTCTGTATCCAAGCTCACCCTATCATGGAGTTCTCTACAGATTAAGAGAGGTCAAAAGTGTAGATATAAATGATGTCCCTGGGGAATAACGTACATCACGTAATTAAGATGCCCAAACATAGAAACAGTTCCCTTTTGAAATTGCTATTGCCTCCTGCACTTCTCACGACCTCTCTGAAATTATTGATTTTTCCGAGAGGCAGTGAAGCTTGCATCCGGTCGCTGTCTGAGGTGATGCCTAGAAATCCTATAGTCAAGTCAGGGGTTTTTTTGAATAGCATTTTTAACAGACATTGTTGCAAAGCAGCCTTATAGAAAATTAAAGACTTCAAACATGATCTAATTTTATCCCTAATTTAATTCAACTTTTATTTGTCACATATAATTACAAGTAATTACAGTGCAATTCTTATGTACCTTAGGTCATTGAGAGTATAAAAATATATAGATAAGATAAATTAAAAACAATAGAAATAAAGGGGAAAAAAACTTTAAAACTATATTAATGAGTGGAAACATGGCAGAGATGTGATGATTGTGTGGTTACAAGTCCTTAAAGTCCAAAGTGCAGTAGTGCATAGTAGTGTACCTTGTTATCATTATGAAGAGTTCAACAGTCTGATGGCCTGAGGGAAGAAGCTCCTCCTCATCCTCTCAGTGTTGGCCTTCAGCTGTCGGTAGCATCTCTCTGAAGGCAGCAGGGAGAACAGTCTATTATTTGGGTGGCTGGGGTCGCTGGCGATCTTCCTGGCTCTGTCCCTGCAGCGGCTGGAATAAATGCCCTGCAGGTTAGGGAGGGTGGTCCTGATGGTTCTCTCAGCAGAGCGAACCACCCTCCTGAGAGCCAGCTGGTCTCTCCTGGTGGTGCTTCCCATCCAGTTAGTGATGCTCCCACTCAGGACACTCTCAATAGTGCAGGAGTAAAAGTTCCTTAGTGCCCTGAGTGGGAGATTGAAGTCCTTCAGTCTCCTTAAGAAGTAGAGGTGCTGGCAGCCTTTCTTAACCAGGGTGTTGGTGTGACAGGACCAAGAGAGGTCCTGTGAGATGTGGACACCCAGGTATTTGAAATTGTCCACTCTCTTTACCTGGGCCCCATTGATGCAGATGGGTTGGAGGTCTGTCTACTGCTTCCTGCTCATCTTTATTGGAGATGAGGCCCACCACAGCTGTATCATCAGCAAACTTAATGATGGTGTTGGAGTCTGAAGTGGCCATACAGTCATGAGTGTACAGGGAGTACAGCAAAGGGCTCAGAATGCATCCTTGGGGGGAACCAGTGCTGAGGATGAGGGGAGATGAAGTGTGGCGGCCTACACATACCACCTGTGGTCTGCCTGTAAGGAAGCTGTGGATCCACCGGCACAATGAGGGGTGCAGGCTGAGATCACACAGTTTTTGGACCAGCCTGGAGGGGATTATGGTGTTAAACGCTGAGCTGTAGTCAATGAACAGCAGTCTAGCGTAGGATCCCCTTTTGGTGTCCAGATGAGCCAAGGTGGTGTGAAGTAGGTGAGAAATGGATCTGTGGATCTGCTGGAGCGATAGGCAAACTGTAGCGTATCCAGGGTAGCAGGCAGGGAGGAGGTGATGAGGGGTTTGACTAGCCTTTTGAAACACTTCATCACCACAGATGTTGGGGCTATGGGACGATAGTTGTTCAGGCAGCTGGGCTGGGGTTTCTTAGGCACAGGAACTATAATAGACTGTTTGAAGCAGGTGGGGACAATGCACTGAGAAAGGGAGAGGTTGAATATTACCATGAAGACACTTGCTAGCTGGTTAGCACAGGCCTTAAGGACACAACCTGTGATCCCATCCGGACCTGCTGCCCTCCTGGAATTCCTGGGAGTGAGTGCCATCCTCACATTGTGCTCCATCACGGTGAGCACTGCTTCCTCTCTGCCGGTGATTGTCTGCTCGTTTGCAGGTCATCTCGAAGTGGGCATAAAAGTTGTTCAGTTCATCGGCGAGAGATTTGTCGGCGTTTGTCAGAGGAGCGCGAGCTGATTTATAGTCCGTGATGATCCGTAGTCCTTGCCATAGCTCTCTGGGATCCTGCTGGTACAAATGATCCTCCAGCTTCCTCCCATACCACTGTTTAGCCTCCTTCACTGCTTTACGAACGTTGTAAGAAGCAGCCTTGTATTCTTCCATGTTCCCAGTTAACAGCCCGGTGTTATAGGCAGCAGTGCATGATCTCAGAGCGTTGCGAACAGTGTTATCCACCCATGGCTTCTGGTTGGGAAATGTCCTGACTATGCTTTTGGGAGCGCAGTCCTCCGCTAGCGTCCCAATGAATCTCACCACCGCTTCTGTAAACACGTTGATGTCATCACCTGAGCTGTGCCGGAACAAATCCCAGTTGGTGATGTTGAGTGCATCTTGTAAGATCGCCACTGATTGGTCAGACCATCGCATCACCTCCCTGCATGCTGGGGCTTCCACTTTCAGTTGTACTTAGGCATGAGGAAAATAGTGGAGTGATCTGACTTACCGAAGGGGGGAAGAGATGTAGCTTTGTAGCTCTCTTTGAACGGCGAGGAGCAGTGATCTAGAGTCTTGCTTCCTCTGGTAGGATAAGTGATATGTTGCCGGAAGTCCGGTCTTATCGTCCTTAAGTTGGCTCGATTGAAATCGCCAGCTACTATGAGAGCTGCGTCCCTGTGATTAATTTCATAGCTGGAGAGAACTTCATGGAGTTCAGATAGGGGAGTGTCCGTGTCCGCTTTAGGTGGAATATAAACGGCACTAAAGATGACTGACAGGAACTCTCGAGGGAGATAAATGCCGGCCATTCTGAGAGTTAGGAGCTCCAAAGTTGGGTGAGCAGGAACAGGTTAAAGGTGTTATGTTCCTGGGATCACACCATCTGTTGTTGACCATTAAGCACACTCCCCCTCCTCTCAACTTGCCCGACTCCTCAGTGCAGTCCATGTGGTAGACTGATAGAAAATCCGTCGGTTGCACAGCATGGTCCGAGACCGAGGGGGACAGCCATGACTCAGTGAGACAAATAATGTTAGTCTCGTATATCCCATTGGTATTTGAGTCTAGCCCTGAGGTCGTCGAGCTTGTTTTCCAGGGACTGGACATTGGCTAGCAGAATGCTAGGCAGAGGTGGACAATGTGCCTTTCTCCTCAGCCAGTTCTGTTTTCCGCTCGTTTGCCTCTGGATCTTTTCCTCAGCCTGAACTTGGCATGCCCTCCATTGTTGTTGGACCCCCGCAGTATCTCGTCCGGCAGTGTGAAGCTGAATTCCCTTAAAAATAAAAAAAACATTGCACTTCTCTCCAATGTCTATCAGAGTCTGTCTGGTGTACGTAGTTAGACAGAGAGTGCAGGTTGTGCAAAAAAGCTGAAAATAACAATAATTAACACTAAATACACAAAAACGACTGGAGCAGGTACGATGGCTGCCTGCCTCACCGGCGCCGTCTTGGAAAAAGATTTATTCATAATTTATCCCTGATGAGCAAGCCTGTGGTGACAGCGGCAAGGAAAAACTCCCTCAGATGGAATGAGGAAGAAACCTTGAGAGGCACCAGATTCAAAAGGGGACCCTTCCTCATTTGGGTGAAAAAAGATAGCATATAAATAATTTGTTTCTATAATGGTGTCCTATAGTCACTCCGTGTAACCAGGAAAATCATTATAGTTTCAACATGAGGTCTGTTTTGTTGAAATTACCCACTGTTCATTGATGCTTTGAGCTTCATAATTATGAAGAGCAGATAAATTGATTACCGGTAGGCTCTTTTATTTATTAATTTTATTTTATTACTTTTCTTCTCAGGGCAGCACGGTGGTGTGGTGGTTAGTGCTGTCGCCTCACAGCAAGAAGGTCCTGGGTTCGAGCCCCGTGGCTGGTGAGGGCCTTTCTGTGTGGAGTTTGCATGTTCTCCGCGTGAGCTTTCTCCGGGTGCTCTGGTTTCCCCCACAGTCCAAAGACATGCAGGTTAGGTTAACTGGTGACTCTAAATTGACCGTAGGTGTGAATGGTCGCCTATGTGTCAGCCCTGTGATGACCTGGCGACTTGTCCAGGGTGTACCCTGCCTTTTGCCCGTAGTCAGCTGGGATAGGCTCCAGCTTGCCTGCGACCCTGTAGAAGGATAAAGCGGCCTGAGATGATGAGATGAGACTTTTCTTCTCCTCCCAAATAGTTACAAGGCACTATCTAGGGTACTAGTATTGTACAAAAGCCCATCTGATATCCTTTTATGTTATGCCAATTATTCAGTTTCCTATTTTAGTCAGGCAGTTAATTGGCCACCCTTTAGACTTTAGGACCCTTTTAGGCCCCCTTTTGTATTTGTTAGTAGCAGAAGGCAAGGTCAAGGTGGTAACAGCAGTTGGATCATATCTGCAGTCTTTCACAGATGTTTCATAGTTTTGTGTGCGTGCATCTACTGGTGAGTGCCTTTTACTAATATTAGAAATTTGTTGGGTGTTTAAATTGCACCAGTTATGTATGAGTCTTGTAAGTACCAAATTAATCTGGGTTTGTCAAATTGATATTGATTGGTAATTCTTGCTGTGTCATGCTAGCTAGCTAGTACTGTTACATGTAGGCAGTAATTATTACCATGAGGGTAAAGAAAATTGTATCCATTCCTTTATTTCAGAACCACACATACATGCACAGAGACAATGTTTATTTTGATATAAAGAAGAATTTATTCATGTGTGTTGTGGGTGTAAGGATTAATAAAGAAGACCTTTGCTTGGAAATACTTCTTCCTCATCATTGTTCTGATCGGACAACCTGTAGAGCTTGCTAACGGATTAGTAGCCAGCATTCATTTTACCTACACATATTTTACATGGTCCTTCGAGCCGGATACAGCAAGTTCTATAGCTAACCAATGTTGAAGCAAGCAGAAGGTGACACCCATCAGTCACCCACAACACAAGAAGCACCTCAAGCTGAGAGCGCACATACTCCAGAGCTGAGGAGGCATGCATATCAACTCGCTGAAGAGAATGCTAGGCTGAGACGCTATATAGAGGAGATGGAGGAGCAACAGAGGTCTCGGTGTATGAGACATGAATATCACTCACTCCCAAGGCATCGAGCTTCACGCTCTAGATCAAGCTCATTGCTGTCACAGGAAGGGGAGACGCTTCAAAGATATCATCAGTATCCACGTCCTCCACAACCTGTAGTTGAATTGGCAGCCACTGAGAGTAAGCAACCGCATGCACTAAAAGGAGAGGATATTGATGAGCTCACTAGTGGTTTTGATGGGTTACTACACCATCATGGGCCATCAACTAGAGACCACTCAAGCCGAAACCCAAGCTGCTATCCTCAGTCACCTCCTCACCGTAGCTATTACTCACCTACAGGCTCCCGTCATGATTCAACCTGGGGTATGTCACAACGTTTCCGTAGATCATTCTATGTGCATTATCATCGTAGCCCACCTGCTGAGGGCTATACCAGGCAGTATAGATATAACTCTGAGAGGGGCTATGACCCAGGTTGGCATTATGGTTCTCGATGTATTGAACCATCCTACTCACCTCAGCGTCCGAGCTCTCGTTCATCTCGATGCTCCTCACCACCGCGTCCTGTAGAGACAGAGTTTTTCTATCGAGGTCCAAAGGCAAAGATCCCTGACTTCCAGCATGAAGATCCACGTGAGTTCAACAGGCTCAAAGTTGCTCTAGACAACCTCCTTCCCCCAGATGCAACGGAGCAATTTAAATTTCACATTTTAACGGATCACCTGAAGTTGGAGGACGCGTTGCTAGTTGCTGATTCTTACAGTAATAGCCGTTACCCCTACTCTGATACAATGGATGCTCTGACTGAGTTATATGGGCAACCACATCAACTTGCACTTCAGCGTATCTCAAAGTTAATGGAGGAGCCAAATGTCAAGATGGGCGACACCAAGGCATTCAAGCGATTTGCGCTCAAAGTGCGAGCATTAGTAGGCATGTTAGACCAGCTTGGCTATGCTGGGGATACAGAGCTACGATGTGGATCTCATGTTTCCCGTATCTTAGGAAAGTTGCCTTATGATTTAAGAGTGAACTTCAGGAGGTTTGTGGATCCCAAGAGGACTCCCATTCCCACTCTACTTGACCTGGCGAAATGGCTGGAATATGAAGTGATGATTCAAGTGGATAATTCACAGCCAATTGTTGAGCCTAGTAAGGAACGTCAGGGCCCCAAGGAGCAACGCAAAGACCGCAAGTCACAGCTTAAGTCCACGACCGTTCTTCACAGCACAGAGCAGGACAGTTCCCTGTCTGAACCACAGTTGGGTAGTTCAGACCAGCCTAGGGAAAAGCCAAAGAAATTCTGTCCCTTTTGTAACACCACAAAGCACTATCTGAACCAGTGTGCAAACTTCCAAATCCTTACTAAGGAACAAATTGAGAAGTGGATCCGGTGCAATCAGAGGTGCTGGAAGTGTGGGCGTGAACACTTAAGTGCAGAGTGTACTCTTAAGGCTAAGTGTAAGAAATGTGACAAGCGGCATCTAGAGATCCTTCATGAAGTGAACGCGGGGAGTAATAGTAAGACGACTACTTCTGTGAAGAACACGATTGGGTTAATGGAGAATTCCAAACCAACTAGCTCTACTGCTCAAACCCTCTATGTGGACAGACCTGCTGGTAGTAGTAAGGTGCTACTGAAGATTAGCCGAGTCATCTTGAGGAATGGTGACAACTCACTAGACACATATGCACTGCTAGATGATGGCTCTGAGCGTACTATTTTGCTGGATGAGGCAGCACAGCAACTTGGTCTTCAAGGTACGTCTGAAGAACTGTCTTTACGCACAGTACGCCAAGAGATGCACGTCATCAAGGGAGCCACAGTGTCGTTTTCAGTGTCACCTGCTCACCAACCTGGGAAGATGTTCCTCATTCAAAGGGCATTTACAGCTAAAGAGCTTGGTTTGACATCCCATACTTACCCAATTGCTGCACTCAAGAAGTCATATCAGCACTTGAAGAATGTACCTCTACAGCCTATTGACTGTGCGCAGCCCTTACTCCTTATAGGATCAGACTATCCGCATCTCATCATACCAACGGAGCCTGTGCGTCTTGGTCCGCCGGGAGGGCCTGCTGCCATTAAGACCCAGCTGGGATGGTCACTCCAGGGGCCTTCTAAGCTCGTGAAGCATAGCCTCACCACTCAGCAATGCCTTTTAACATCTATCACCTTGAGCAACTCTGAGTTACTACAACATGTCGAGAAGCTGTGGCAATTGGATACTTTGCCCTATCGTAGTGAGAAATTCGTGACGCACTCAAGACAGGATGTAAAGGCTATCCAAATCCTTGAGGAGAAGACCATCAGAGTGGAGGTGGACGGAGTTTTGCGATACGCCACACCGCTGTTGTGGAAAACTGATCTACCTCCGTTGGTTGCTCCAAAGGAAGCTGTGATGGCCCACCTGCGTGGTACAGAGAAGAGGCTTGCTGCTGATCCGGACAAGGCTGCCACCTACAATCAAGAGATCAGCAAGCTAGTCGAGGCAGGCTATGTGAGCAAGATCCCACTAGAGGAAGCAACCAACAGTCTTGGGTGGTATATCCCCCATCATATGGTCCACCATAATGGGAAGAACAGAATCGTCTTTAATTGCTCCTTTGTTCATAGAGGCATTAGTTTGAACGATTATCTTCTCCCTGGACCTGTGCTGGGTGCCACTCTGCTTGGGGTTCTCCTCCGCTTCCGAGAACATGCCTTTGCAATCAGTTCTGATATAAAGGGCATGTTTCACCAAGTCCGCCTCCTCCCAGAGGACCAGCCACTGTTGAGGTTCCTGTGGAGAGAAATGCGAAGGAATGACCCCCCAGATGTTTACCAGTGGCAAGTTCTGCCATTCGGAACAACTTCAAGCCCTTGCTGTGCCACTTTTGCTCTTCAAAAGCATGTGGTGGACCACACTGAAGATGGAGACAAACTGCGCACATCAGTGGAACAGTGTTTTTACGTAGACAATTGTCTACAGAGTCTGCAGTCAGCTCATGAGGCTAGAGATCTTATCGATAAACTGCGCCATCTCCTGGCCGAAGGTGGATTTGACCTGAGACAATGGAGCAGTAACTGCCCAAGAATCATCAGCCATTTGCCATCAGAGAGTAGGTCTGAAAGTGCTGAACTCTGGCTCACCCAGAATGCAAGCGACCCAGAAGAAAGCACCCTCGGCTTGATTTGGCACTGCCAATCAGACACCTTAGGCTTTAAGCATGGGCAGCTTGAGCTTGATGCACAGCCTACAATGCGTAGTATCTATAGCATCCTTGCCAGGCAGTACGATCCACTCGGATTCATTGTGCCTTTTACCACCAGAGCCAAGGTCATAGTGCAGAAGCTCTGGGATCGGAAGCGCGAATGGGATGATCCCAACCTACCTTCTGATCTTTTACAAGAATGGCATTCCTGGGTGGAGGAACTTCCCCAGTTATTGCGTCTTACTGTGCCAAGGTGCTACACTACCTCTGAGCTGGACATCAACACCTGCAGATATAGTGTCCACATATTTTGCGATGCTTCTGAAAGGGCATATGGCTCGGTAGCATATCTTCGCACAGAAGACACCAGTGGATGTGCTCAAGTTGCCTTTGTTGCTGCCCGCTCAAGAGTGGCCCCCAAACGGCAATTGTCAATCCCAAGACTGGAGCTGTCTGCTGCCTTAACAGGTGCCCAACTGGCATCAGTTCTGAAGAGAGAGTTAACTCTGAATGCCCACCATTACATCTACTGGACAGATTCTATGACAGTACTTACCTGGCTGCAATCAGAATCCTGCAAGTTCAAAGTTTTTGTGGGAACTCGGATCGCCGAAATTCAGGAGCTAACCGACTCAGGGACATGGCGCTACGTAGACTCACAAAGAAATCCTGCGGATTACATCACAAGGGGAAAGACCCTGTCTCAGCTGATTGATGACAGTCGATGGCTTCAAGGCCCAGCTTTCCTCTGGCAACCGGAGACTTCCTGGCCTGAGCGACCACCTGAGTGCATATTGAACATTCCAGAGGAGCTGCGGAAGCAAGCCTTTTGTGGAGTTACAGCAGTCCATAGTGGTTCACTGCGGATTGATGCGAGTCAATACAGTACATTTCAGGAATTTCTGGAGGCTGTAGCCCGTTTAGCACACGGGGCGGCTTCAGATTCCAGCAGCTTGTCAGCCGACGACTTCAGGAATGCTGAGCTGGATATTCTTCGCCAAGCCCAGGCAGAGTGCTTTGAAGACGATCTGATTCAGCTTCAATCTGGAAAACCAGTAGCGTCAACCAGTAGATTAGCTACACTGGACCCTGAGTTTGATTCCAGCACCCGGTTAATACGCGTTGGAGGCCGCCTACGTAGATGTGATGATATAAGTCAAGACACTCAACATCCAGTTGTCCTTGACCCCACTCATAATATCACAAGGCTGATCATCCAACGGTATGACGAGGAGCTGCATCATCCTGGGCCAGAGCGAGTCTTCGCTGAAGTTAGGCGACGCTTTTGGATCCTGAGAGGTAGACAAGCAATCCGTAAGTTCCAGTACAAATGCCCTGAATGCCGTAAGTGGCGTGGCACACCAGACATTCCACGGATGGCCGATTTGCCTCCCTCCAGCCTAAGGCTTTACAAGCCCGCCTTTCATTCAACTGGAATAGATTGCTTTGGCCCTTTCCAGATCCGAATGGGAAGGCGTAATGACAAGCGCTGGGGTATCTTGTACAAGTGTCTTACCACCAAGGCCGTCTATATAGATCTCCTGTCAAGCATAGACTCTGATTCATTCCTTATGTCACTACGTCGTTTTGTGTCCAGAAGAGGTAAGCCACACGAGATTTTATGTGACAGAGGGACAAATTTCAGAGGTGGTGATGCTGAACTGAAGGAGGCATTTCAGGCCCTCCAACCTGCCTTGAAAGAGAAGCTTGCTGCCCAGCAGATTTACTTCTGTTATAACCCACCTAGTGCACCGCACTTTGGTGGCTCCTGGGAGAGACAGATACGGTCTATCAAGGCAGCACTGGCTACAGTTCTTGGAGCACAAACTGTCCCAGAAGAGGTACTACGGACAGTCCTGGTAGAGATTGAAGGAATACTCAATTCCAAACCTTTGGGTTATGTGTCCTCGGATATCTCAGATCCTGACCCTGTGACTCCAAATTCTCTTCTGATGGGGAGGACCGATGCTTCTCTACCCCAGGTGATCTACCCAGAATCAGAGTTGCTAAGCCGCAAGAGATGGAGACATAGTCAAGTACTGGCTGATCAGTTTTGGGCCAGGTATATCCGTCATTACCTACCAAGTCAACAGATTCGTCAGAAGTGGCAAAAGGAAAAGGAAGATCTGACTGTTGGCACAGTGGTGATGATTGTGGATCCTCAAGCCCCAAGGGCCCTCTGGCTTGTCGGTACAGTTAAGACAGTTCATCCTGGTTCAGATGGGAGAGTAAGGACAGCTGAAGTATTGGTGAAGGACCGGACCTACTTGCGACCAGTGGCAAGACTCATCCGACTTCCTGCACTCCCAGAAGACCCAGGATAGATGGCCTTCCAGAAGCAAATCTGCATAGCAGATTTGGGGGCGGCTGTACAAAAGCCCATCTGATATCCTTTTATATTATGCCAATTATTCAGTTTCCTATTTTAGTCAGGCAGTTAATTGGCCACCCTTTAGACTTTAGGACCCTTTTAGGCCCCCTTTTGTATTTGTTAGTAGCAGAAGGCAAGGTCAAGGTGGTAACAGCAGTTGGATCATATCTGCAGTCTTTCACAGATGTTTCATAGTTTTGTGTGCGTGCATCTACTGGTGAGTGCCTTTTACTAATATTAGAAATTTGTTGGGTGTTTAAATTGCACCAGTTATGTATGAGTCTTGTAAGTACCAAATTAATCTGGGTTTGTCAAATTGATATTGATTGGTAATTCTTGCTGTGTCATGCTAGCTAGCTAGTACTGTTACATGTAGGCAGTAATTATTACCATGAGGGTAAAGAAAATTGTATCCATTCCTTTATTTCAGAACCACACATACATGCACAGAGACAATGTTTATTTTGATATAAAGAAGAATTTATTCATGTGTGTTGTGGGTGTAAGGATTAATAAAGAAGACCTTTGCTTGGAAATACTTCTTCCTCATCATTGTTCTGATCGGACAACCTGTAGAGCTTGCTAACGGATTAGTAGCCAGCATTCATTTTACCTACACATATTTTACAAGTATCACTACTAGGGTAAACGTGAGTTATCAAATTGAGTAGTAGGGTGGTGACATCATTGTTCTGCGATGCAGGAGCTGATCTCCGCAGCTAATTTGGGAGCATGAAGGATGTAAAGAAACCTCGCAAACTTGTAGAAGGAGCCAACTGGACATCAGGCTTGGATTCTGGAGTTCATGGTGGCGAGTGATGCTGGACAAGGCTGACAAGAAGTTATTCGGGTCCACAGCTTGGACTGCAGAGGTGTGGCAGGGTTTATGTTTTCGGTGGCTTCCCTAGGAGTAGGGTGCTGAATAGATCTGCAGCTGGGGGCTCAATGCACATGCCCCCCACAACAAACAGTTCCTCGGGGGAAGCGCTGACTGGAGCTGTGATGCTATTTATGAACACGATTTTCAGGAGCCTGGGTGCAGGCCATTCGTTAATCCTGGGAGCAAAAGACTGCTACATTCCAAACGAGAGCTCCGGCTAATGGAAATGGTGCTCGCTTGCAGAATTTTGGGTGGGGGTTGGGGGCTGAGACTTGAGAGGCCGATGAAATGGCAGAGGAGGAGGCCTTCACTCCAGAGCTCCCTTCAGAGGCCAATGCAATGGCAGACGAGGAAGCCTTCACACCAGCGCTCCCTCCAGAGGGCAACACATTGGCAGAGGAGAAGGAATCTGCTCCTGAGCCAGCACCAGAGGCCAACAGGGCGGCCTCTGTTCCACTGTGAGCTCCAGCGCCAGAGGCTGACAGGGTGGCTTCTCACTGCCAGCTCCAGAGCTGGTGCCAGAGGGTGACAGGGTGACCTCAGCTCCAGATTTTAGTTGGAACAAGCTCTTTTCCATGCCACCTGGCTTTGAAGACATCATTGGCATGCCACCTGGCTTCAAGGAGTTCATTGTTCTACTGCCTGGCTTCGAGGACGTCATCGCTCCACCGCCTGGCTTCAAAGACGTTGTCGCTCCACCACCTGGCTTCAATGTGGACAAGCTCTTTGCTTCACTGCCTGGCTTCAATGTGGATGAGCTCTTCACTCCACCACCAGGCTTCAAGGACATGACTGCTCCACTACCAGGCTTCATTGATGATGAGGCTATCACTGAAGCTAAGTCCAGACCTGCTGTGGAGTCCAGATCTGAGTCCATCCCCACACACGTACCCATGCCAATGCCCAAGCCCAGGTACGAGCCCAAGTCCATGTCCTGTCCGGAGCCCATGTCCTGTGTGGAACTGTTAGAATCCGGTGCCACATCTGCCCAGAGCCAGAGCGGAACACTGATGGGACTGTGTCTAGCACCAGATCCTTGCTGTCATGGGTCATTCAAGGAGGATTTTAGCTCCCTGAGGGAGCCCTTTTTTTGGGGGGGGGGGTTAGCTTCTGTCCCATCCGCGTGCATCCATGCGCATTTGCACTTGATGTGCGTCAAACTTCTACTCGTGCGCATTTGGGCTCTGAGTAACAAGGGCCAATTACACACACCTGCCCTGGATTAAAGCATAATCAGTGTGCACTTAAAATGACACTGCCAAGACACACATTGTGAGGTATTGAGTTTCCCAGTGACTCTTACCAAGCTGTATGTTTGGTTTGTCTTCCTGGTATTTGACTCTCATATGCATTTTGGTTTCTGCTTCTGTCTTCTGCCTAGTCTATTCAGTTTGTGCCTCACTTGACCTACCTAGCAACTCACAGCTCAAAACACATCATTAACTTTGCTGATGACATGAGTGTGGTGGGTCTCCTCAGTAAGAACGATGAGTCAGCATACAGAGAGGAGGTGCAATGACTATCGGAATGGTGCAATGTTAACAACCTGTCTCTGAACATGGACAAAAGAGATGGTTGTTGACTTCAGAAGAACATGGAATGACCGCTGTCCACTGTATATCAATGGCTCACATGTGGAGAACACCAAGAGCACCAAATTCCTTGGTGTTCATCTGGCAGAGAACCTCACCTGGTCCCTCAACACCAGCTCCATAGTCAAGAAAGCCCAGCAGCATCTCTACTTCCTACTGAGACTAAGGAAAACCCATCTCCCATCACCCATCTTCACAAAGTTCTACAGAGGGACTATTGCTAGCATTCTGAGCAGCTGCATCAAGGTCTGGTTTGGGAACTGCACCGTCTTGGATCCCAAGACCCTACAGTGGATCGTGAGGACAGCTGAGAAGATCATTGGAGTCTCTCTTCCCTCCATCACAGACATTTACACCACACGCTGCATCTGGAAAGCCACCAGCTTCATGGCCGACCCCACACACTACCTCTTCACAAGCCACCAGCATCATAGCCGACCCCACACACAACCTCTTCACCCTCCTGCCATCTAGAAAAAGGTACCGAAGCATTCGGGCCTTCACAGCCAGACTCTGTAACAGTTATTTCACACATGCCATCAGACTCCTCAACTCTGAGGGACTGGACTGATTTCTCACAGACTGTTGAACACACCACTCACACTGCATTCTTTGCACAGTGGACAATAATGCACTATTACTTTACAATGTTTACAATGTCCTTCACACACACAAGGTTTCCATTTATTTATTCCCTTTTCATATACTACCTCAATGTGCACACTCAACTCTGCCCTTTATGTTGTTTGTGTTGTTTATGTTTGTGCAGTGTTGTGTAGCGGAGTTAAAATGCACTTTATTAATTTTTGTTTTCAATTTCTTTTTGTGAAATTTTATTTGTCATTTAATTATTCTTTTGAGTATTTGTAAATTTTCTCTCAATGAGTTATTTTCATTTACTGTTATTTTTATTTGCATTTCCCATGGAAAGAACTTTTTGGCCATCGCCTTTTCTGTACCCCTTGGGGTTATAGGGATCCCGGCGTAAACGGAAGGAGGGTGGTCATGCAACTGGATTGTGAATGGACAGAGGATGGCAGAAGGTAGTGACAGATCAGGATGTGAGCTAGGAGGAGTGACTGAGGGTGGCGGGAAAGATGAAGGTTGGTGTACTGCAACTTTTAAAAATAGTCGGAAACGAAGGAAGCATAAGTAACTAGGGAAAAATGCAAGTGTTGAAGACACTGACAGTGATCAAAGCATGGTAGATGTAGGACAACTAGTGGAAGAGTATCAAGTGATAATTAAACTAACTCAAGAAGGAGCGTCATTTGGTGAGTGGAACCCAATTCAACGAACTGAAGCGATTAAACAAACTCAGGGGTGTCGTGGCTCAGGTGGATAAGGCGCCATGCCATAAATCCGGGGACCCGGGTTCGATTCCAACCTGAGTTCATTTCCTGATCTCTCTCCTGCTCATTTCCTGTCTCTACACTGTCCTATTCAATAAAGGTGGAAAAAAGCCCCAAAAATCTTTAGATAAAAAAAAAAAAACCCACACACAACTGTCAGTAGTGATCATAATCCTATAGTGATTAAAGTTGGTACAGAAGTGTGTCAGGAACTATCAATGGGGATACCAAGGTGGAATTTCAAAAAAGCCAACTGGGACAAATTTCTCATCTCATTATCTCTAGCCGCTTTATCCTTCTACAGGGTCGCAGGCAAGCTGGAGCCTATCCCAGCTGACTACAGGCGAAAGGCGGGGTACACCCTGGACAAGTCGCCAGGTCATCACAGGGCTGACACATAGACACAGACAACCATTCACACTCACATTCACACCTACGCTCAATTTAGAGGGTGACAGCAATCATACAGAGGAAACAATTCCAAAGGCAGCAGGAGGCAGAGAGAAAAAGATGGTTCCCTGGTGGGATGGAAATTGTAGAAAAGCTATCAAAAGAAGAAATGACGCTTTCAGACAATTAAAGAAGCATCATTCATTAGAAACATTAATTCAGTATAAAAGAGCACAAGCAATAGTTCAAAGAACTCTTAGAATAACAAAACGTACCTATTGGAGACACTACTGTAATAGCACAGGCAGGGGAACACAGCTATCAGATGTCTGGGGAATGATCAGACAAATGAGTGGTACAAGAAGGCATGAAATACCAGTGTTAAACCAAAATAATAAAATAGCAGTTACAAATTTCAACAAAGCAGAGGTATTGGCACAAACGTTTGTTAAAATTCATAGCCTAGAGAATCTGTCAAACACAGCTAGACAATCTCAGGATAATACACTGGCATTAAATCCAGGTGTTGAGGTGAGAAAAACTACATTAGGTGATAGTCTAGACTTACCCTTCAGTCTATTTGAGTTAAATAGAGCTATCATGAAGGTAAAGCAAACTTCCCCAGGGAAAGATGGTATTAGCTATAGCAGCATTTCTCAACCTTTTTTCAGTCACGTCACCCTTCAGAAGTATGCAAATTCTCAAGGCACCCCCATATAAAATATACACAGTCACGCTGACCCCGGCAGTGACGTTGTGACATGAGAAAGGGGGCCGTGAGACAAATTTTGATGATGCATGAGGCGGCGATGATCTGCATTAGTGTAACTATCGTTTTTTGGAATTTTAATTCATTTTATTTATTTCAATGTTAGAATATATACTTTTTTGACGGCACTCCTAATGAAGCCAGATGGCACCCCAGTTGAAAAAGGCTGAGCTATAGCATGCTAGAACATATGGATAATAGCTCACTTGGTGTAGTTTTGAGACTATTGAACACGGTCTGGGAAACAGGAATAATTCCAACAACCTGGAAGCAGTCTATCATTGTGCCAATTTTAAAGCCTGGAAAAGACCCTTCTGGCCCTTCAAATTACAGACCAATAGCGTTAACATCACAGTTCAGTAAAACAACGGAGCGGATGATAACTGAGAGGCTTCATTACTTCATGGAAAGTAAACACCTGTTCGCACCTTATCAAAGTGGATTCTGTAAAGGAAGAAACACATTGGACTCTGTCTTATGCTTGGAATCAGAAATCAGGAAAGCCCAGAATAATAAAGAAATAGTTGTAGCTGTCCTGTTTGATATAGAAAAAGCATAGGATATGTTGTGGAAAGAAGGACTTCTTATTAAGTTGGATAAATTAGGTATAGGTGATCGGTTATATAACTGGGTGTTAGACTTTCTATTTCTATTCTATTCAGAACTATAGAAGTAAGAATAGGCGCAGAGTATTCGAACATGTATTGAGTAGAAAATGGAACTCCACAAGGCAGTGTGTGTAGTCTGGTGTTATTTAACATAATGATCAATGACATTTTCGAGCAGGTGAAATATGGCGTTGGGAAAGCACTGTATGCAGATGACGGGGCCCTCTGGATTAGGCGTAGAAATTTAAGATACATTCAGAAGAAAATGCAGACAGCAATAAAAACAGTAGAGGAATGGTCAAAGAAATGGGATGCTTAAGCTATCAATATCAAAGTCCCAGGTCATATGTTTCTCTAAATGGCAAAAATCACTTTCACCGAAACTATATGGTCAAACACTTGAACAAGTCAGAGTGGTTAGGTTTCTTGGGGTTATTTTTGATGAGAAACTCATGTGGAGACAGCATATAGAACAAACAAAAGGAAAATGTAAAAAAATCAACAATCTTTTGCATTGTTTGATGGGACGGGGGGGCAGCAAGGTCATCATGACTAAACCTTTACTGGACACTCTCATGAGAGCAACATTAGATTATGGGTGTGTAGCCTATATGTCAGCGACAAAAAGAAACCTTAAAAAATTAGCTGTAGAGCAAGCACAGGCCCTAAGAATATGCTGCGGTGCATTCAAAACCTCTCCAGTAGCTGATACGCAGGTAGAAATGGGAGAAATGCCATTACATATTAGGAGAGTTAAGTTTATGTTGGCATACTGGGTTAACTTACAGGGACACAATGAATTTCACCCAACAAAGTCCATCCTGCAGGAATGCTGCGAACACAACAAATCAAACTTTTACAGGTTTGGATGGACTGGTAATGCCAAGGCAGGTGAAGCAGGTCCACAGTTACCAGTACAGCAAAACAGTTCCAATTTCAGCGATCCCTCCCTGGCTGTTTGTGATGCCATCTGTTGATCTGAACCCACAAAAGGAAATGAAAGAGAAGTCCAAGCTAGTGCCCGCTTGTCACACTGTCCAAAGCTACATACAACAACACTTTCCAGATAAGACACTGATATTTACAGATGGTTCAAAGAGCCCTGAATCTGGACGCACTGGTGCTGCAGTAAATATCCCACAGTATGGCACAGCTATAAAAAGGAGAACAACAGACCATCTTTCAGCATACACAGTAGAGCTTGTGGCCATAATGCTCGGATTACTGTGGGTAGAGGAAAACAACCAGAACAATACACTAATAGCAACAGATAGTTTATCAGCACTCATGAGCATCAGGTCAGGGAAATCATGCAGGTAAGAGATCATAAATGAAATATATCACATCATATACAGAAAACACAGACTGGGGTTAAATGTATGCTTCATTTGTGTTCCTGCTAATGTCGGGTAGAAGGAAATGAGGGCGTAGACATATTGGCAAAACAATCAGTGAAATCACAAACAATTCATTTGTAAATTCCATGATGTAAAGCTGAGGCTAAAACCATCATTAAGCGTCAAACAGAAAAAGTATGGCAGGAGAACTGGGACACCAGTGATACAGGAAGACATCTCTCCAATGGAGCCCCATGGCCCTGGAGAAACATCATTTCATCTTCACTGTGCACTGTACCAACTGTATATGGTTGAAATGACTGCAGTGCCCTGCTGCAAATGATGTTTTGTTTGTTTGGACATGTGTTAGTTTGGCAAATGTGCGGTGTATCTTGAAATGTTGTTTGTTGAATTGCTGCTGTTGTGAGGTGGGTTTGCATTGATGTGGAGAGGTCTGTGTTTGGTGCTTTATTTGGGAGGGGGCTGAAACGTCCCATGTCTTGATGGTCTTTGATTATCTCATGTCGTTTCCTCTGTTTATTTGGGTAATCAGGTGTCAATCTGTTATTAGCCAATTAATGCCAGTCAGAGATGAGCGTCAACTACCTACCGGATTCGGAGAGGGGGTGGGACTAAAAAGGAAAGAGACTCAGGTGATTAACGGGAGAAAAAACGAGGGAAAAGATTAGCGACACAACGTCAAGAGCTCGTTGTGAGCTTCCGTTTGAAACTGTGTAAAGTTGACATTACTGAAACTAAAAGCCGGAGGATTTATATGTGGTTACCTGGTACAAAATGTAAGAGTGAGCCGTGTTTGAAGCTGTTTCAGCCGGAAATTATACTAAACTTCGGCAACACCATTTTCTTTTGTGTATTAGTGCTAGTTAGCCTCGTTTTCACTGTGTGTGTGTGTGTGTGTGTGTGTGTGTGTGTGAGAGACATATTTTGCGCCAGGTTTTCTGAGTGAGTATGGACGTTTATATGTGAACTTGTGACAATATGAACATTTATGGGAATGAAGACTGGGTTTATTAGTGTTGTGAATTTCTGCATAGTGTGCCTCAAAGCCTACATGCCCACCTGCCATCCTGCTGCCGTGCAGTGTTGCCAACTCCTCAGTAAGGAAAGTCGCTATTGGCTGCGCTCGAAGTTGCTAAATGACATTATCACCTAATTTGCATAATCGACAATTTGCAAGTAATTGTAATGGACGCTGTAGGAGAGAGGAAGACCGTCATGGGAGAGACAAAAAGTGAGTAACTAACACCCTAAATATGTTTAGAACTGCAAATTAACTTTTTTTTATTTTATTTTGCCATTGAAATAGGCCATCACTTCTCAAAATAACTTGATGACTTTCGTCAATTTATTTATTTATATAGTGCCACATCATAATGCAGTTATCTCAAGGCACGTTCCACGTTACATAAATCAGTTTTGTCCTGTATTGTTAAATGTTAGAATATCAAATAGAATCAAAAGACTGTTATGTGGGGTGGAATTGTTCGCTGTACATCCAACCCTCCTCCTTTATCCGGCTTGGGACCCGCAAAGTGACCCAAAAGAGAAATGGCAGAGTGATTTAGGTTTTTTTTTTTTTTTTGGGGGGGGGGTTCTTAGGTTTATGCTCCACTTAGGAGCCGACAACAAGTCATAACATAACATTTTAACATTTCTTCTATTTTAACATGACAACATTAACAATCTTAATGGACCAAAAAGAGACGATAGAAAAAAACTGGTCAATGGCAATATAAGTAAATGATGCTAACTAGTCTGGCCCTAATTCACATTCATTGTTTTTTTTTTTTTTTTCAGACCCTCCCTCCACACACACAAGCTGTGCTGGCTCACAGAAAGAGTCAGTCATCCTCATTATGGTCAAGGCTTCCTATGGCAGGTTCAGCAACTGAGGAAGCTGACTTAAATGAGTAAGCAGCTGATGTTCCAAAGCGCTGCAAAACATCAGGCAGCTTGTGCTCATAGCAAGCCTCACCAGACAGCTTCAGACCAAATCAGACATACAGGATGGAGTTAAGGGTCTGCAAGGACATCCGATTTCTAAGTTTGGCTATTTTTTCTATTTCTCCCACGTTCTTATTGTGCTTCAGAGTTTCCTCTACATTGAAAACTGACATGTACTGCAATGCTTCGATCTTGTCTGGCAGTCTCACCCTCAACTCATTAGTGAGGGAGATGGTGAAGGCTACACACTGCTTTCGGACATTGTCCTTCTCTTCAGGCGCAAGGTGGAACTCAGCTGCCTTTGACTCAAAAAGGTAACCAAGGTACAGTTTGGGACCGATGTATCCATCAATTGGCTCTTTGAGCACATCAATATTTGCCAGTGGATTCAGCACCCTGTTACTCACAGGCTTTATCAGGCTGTGGGTGCTATTGGTCTTAAGTGATCAGTCTCATTAAATCAGTCTCATTAATAATACCATTCATTTTGGTGTTTAATAATAAATTACCAAACAGGTAAATTATGGTATATTCCATATTATTATGATCACTACCAATGAAGCAACAATGTATTACTTTGGGTACGCTGACACTTGCACGATTCCGTGGCACGCATTGGCACGACTCGAGTCGTGCCAGTGCGCAAACTAGTCGTAAACTGGCGTGAAGTGTGTGCAAACCCGTCGTGACTGCGTGCCATGTCGGGACGAGAATTTTGAAATGTTCAAAATTTTGGTCACGACAAAATTTCGCGACCGGGTCGTGAACTATGCGCAAACTGTTCGTGATCTCGTCGTGAACTCGTCGGGACGATGCGGGAGGATGCGTGCCAGTGCGTGGAAGTGCGCGCCATGCCAGACGACTGTCACGAACTGCCACGAATAGTTCACGAACAGCTCACGTCGAGTTCACGAGTAGTTCACAACATGTTCATGAATTAGTGCGCGTCGCAGCGTGGCCGTGCCTTCCCACTGACACGGTCATGCATTGATGGCACGAGCAGTTCACGACTAGTTTACGCACTTCACAAACAGTTTGCGCATGGCACGAGCAGTTCACGACTACTGCGCGACAGTGGCGCTCGCGTCGGTGCGGGGGTATATATAGGGCTTCCCGTACACTTCTCGCCATTCGCAATTTTTTTTCTTGCTTTTTTCTTTAATGTCTTTTATTTTCTATTCCTTCATGCCTTTTTTGGGGGGGGGAGTTTCGTTTCTTTTATTTCAAAAATGGAACAACTGTGGATGCAGCTCATGAAGCTACTACCATTCTTTCTTGCCAAGGGACAGCACCAGCAGGGGACATGTAGTAATGTGACAGGTAGTCTCGCTGATCCTTTGCATCCTTCTGGGTATGATGGCCGGTTAGCGGCAGCAGCCCCTGCAGGTGTCGGTCAGTCCTCCATCCACCAGGGATCAGATCATGTGTGTCTGGATCTTTGCGGTCCACTTCTGAAATTGCGTGTGGGTATCTGATGAGGATGAGGTTGTGCATGACACAGGCGTGCCCAAGTCGGCACGACACCGTCCGAATTGCGCAAACTCGTCGTGCCAATGCGGGAAGTGCGTAAACTATGTGCAAACTATGCGTGAACTCGTCATGCCAGTTCGTGAATGTGGACGGGCACGCATTCGTGAACTCGTCGTGAACTATGCGTGAACTAGTCGTGAACAGTGCGGGAGCCTCCCAGTTCGTGCCCCAAAATGGCACGACTTGCCATGACAAAATCGGGGCCAAAAGTCGTGCAAGTGTCAGCCTAGGGTTTCCGTATTAAATAGACACTACAGCCAATAGTATTCATATGCACTTGGGTGAAGGCAATTTGGAGTTCTTTGAGATTGTGTGACTTCAAAAATACATCAGCAAAAACAGACAAGCACAGTTTAACAGAATAATAGAATTTATTATAACAACGATACTAAATGGGTAATAGCAGTTGAATACATTCAACATGGTCAGCAGCAATATGTGTGTGTGTGTGTGTGTGTGTGTGTGTGTACTAGGGAGAGCTGTAAAGTTTGGAATGTTATCTAAGGTGTTGGGGGGGAAGGGAAATCACCTCGTGGTTTCTTGAGACAAAGGAATTCGTCGTGCTTGCTAATTTCACTAACTTATAACATTACCAAATCCCCTGTAATCTTGATGAAGTCAGTGTGTGTAATAATGAAATTAAGGGTGTTAGAAAGGATAGAGAAAAGCATGCAACAACCTATCTATTAAAACAACTGAGAGAACAATATAGAACAACAATGATCAACTCAACACTCTAAGTGTCTACAGTGTGCACAATTAAACAGTTTCTGAGTTTAAATTCATACTACTTCATAAAGCTAATTCCTAAGACTAGTTTGCCCAAATGCTAGCCTTACTTCCAGTATTTTGCTCCTATGTAGGAATGCGAAGATGTCCCGAAGTTTCGCGGGGTTTCGGGTGCACTGTAAACCCGAATAAGTTGAGTTTACTTAAAAAAATTGAGGAAAGTGGTTGCCTTAAAAAAAATAAGTAATTATTAATGATTGAATTGAGTACCTTAAACTTACCAGAAGATTGTAAGTTTAAGGTACTCAATTCAATCATTAATAATTACTTATTTTTTTTAAGGCAACCACTTTCCTCAATTTTTTAAAGTAAACTCAGCTTATTCGGGTTTACAGTGTGGAGGCACAGAGAATTCCTTGATCCGAACTTTGTCGTTCATGAGGAAAAGTCTCTGATCAAACAATGTGCACAGTGATTAAGTCAGAAGGAATCCGGTCACTTCTAACTTTTAATTAACTGCTTGGGCTGCAGTCGTAACGTTACTTATAATAAACAAATAAATCGGTTGTAACTCAATTGAGTGAGACGATGCAACTTAGGTACTCTTTACCATGGCCAGTGGTATATATGAAAGTGCGTTGAGTCTTCTTTCTTGCAAGGCAGACGTCGTGATTTCGGATGGTCCGATGAGCGGGGGGTATCTCTATATGTCCGTATGATGCAAGGTCCACAGACAGAGAGAGAGCGAGTTGGAGGATGTGATGTAGGTGATCTCGCCCAGTCGTGACGTAGGTCATCGCGGAAGTTGGTTGATGGGATATGTAGTTCTGGACGGGGACTGTGGCTGTCCCTACATTCCCCCTTTTGGTCTCAGGGGTATGACGGAGTCGTAGCACTGAGAGCACAGTACGGTACAGTCCACATGTCCATAGTCCTTGAGGTAGCATCCTCTGTACAGTCCATGGTGTCCTGTGAAACCTGTGTAAACTCATGAGTCCTAGTAAGACAGTTGGAGGCATAGGCATTTGGGCCAATATCAGGCTGTAAGCATTTGGGCATATAATCACTCTCTATCTAACTAGGTCAAAATCACATCTATATAAAACAAAATAAACACTACATAGTTACTTCATTTCCTATGCATAAAAAAACAAGAGAAGAGAAGGAATGAAGGAAAGAAAAGAAGTATTAATTCTTGGGTTAGTAAGCTTAATCTTCTGGAAAGGTAATAGCAGCGGGTGGACAAGATGGGCCTAACTATCGTCCCCCCCCCTTTTGGAGTGAGGACTGTTCAAAAGGCTTGATTTGATTGCTATGGACCCATCGATATGAGGGCGTTTGATTAGGCCTGGATGTCCTAATGCGATACGCGACGGGGGGCAGTTTTCCCATGATCTCGAAAGGTCCCGACCAGTGTGGTAGGAACTTCTTTGAGACTCCTACCGGCTTGGTAAAGTTGAAGTATAGGACTTTGTCACCTATTTGATATTCGTGATGGGAGGCTTTTCGGCCGTAGTAGGCCTTTTGTCCTTTCTTGGGCTCTTTTGTTTAATCTGTTGAGGGGTCTGACCTCTTCTGTAACAGTCCTTTAACCTCAGCCAACTGGGCTTTCAAAGAATCCAGCTCTGAGCAGAACTTACCAGGTTGGTCTTAGTCACTGTGTCGGTCACCTCTACTCCTACATGTAGAGCTACAGTCGGAGCGCTCCTGCCGTCTCTGGCCAGAGCGGGGATGATGATCTTGCTGCCAACCGCCTTGTTCCTTATGACCCTTTTCATATAATGAGCGGTTGCCATGGTCACTGTGGCCTTGCCCTCGGTCTCTCCTGGCCTTACCTTGCCGATTCTTCCACTCACCCTGATGATGGCTCGGCAAGGGGCGGTTCAGACTGGAATTTCTCCAGGTGGGTCCCCCTTTTGGAGCTTCACCTCCTTCTAAGGCTAGCGGGGGCCTGTCTGCACCCTGGAGACTAAGGACCCTGGGTTCATCATCGTTTCTGTCTGTGGTTTTGACAATGGTCTCCCAGGTCATTTGGGCTAGTTGCCTAATTTCCCTCATTGAGTAGAAACCGTGTTGACACGTCAGTGTGACTTCAGTCCGCATGCTTGGGTGGAGGTTATGTAAGAAGAGGGATTTGAAGCCTCTATCTTCTTCCAAGCCTGGTGTGTTACTACCCTGGAAATAGGCAGTACGTAGCCATCTATAATATTCATGAGGCGCCTCAGACCGTTTGTGTTTAATTTGTAATGCACACAATGTCGCGGAGGTTTCATCCGTGTATGCCGCATATTCTTCCCTCATGTAATTGCGAAGTTTCGAATAGCTATTGCCAAAGTCTGGGGGTAGCGTCTCTAAAAAGGCACGAACGCTGCTACTGGAGGTCTTCCAGATCAGTTTAAGTTTCTCTCGCATTGTGGCTTTCGGCAGGTCCATCAGGCATCGGTCAATTTCTCGCAAATAATTATTTACATTTGTTCTTTTATTGTCAGGATCGAATCGCTCAACATCTTTGGCAAGTAGGTCAATTTGCCATAAGCGAAGGGTTTGGTGCCTGTCCTTGTGTGGCCTCCTTGGCTCTCCTGAGTACTCACTATGTGAGCTACTCTGGTATTGCTCCTGTTTTGCACTAGAATCAGAATCAGAGCCTGATTCATCCGAAGATGGATCAGGGATACTGTAGTGCACTGACCTGTGTGTGTTATGGTTCTGGGCTTGGGATGAGCGCAGTACGGCTCCACCCTGGCTAAACGATGAAGGAGTCGTGTAGCGAGTTGATGGAGTTTGCAGGGTTCCTATGTAGTATGGAAAAGTATGGAAAAGTATGGAATTTGATTTTAGTATTTTCCAGGTTTGGAAAAGTATGGAAAATGGAAATTAGGGTATGGAGAAATATTTGTGTTTCCAGACCTTTGCCGCTACATAGTAAAATGAAGCTCAACATTCCGACATTCAGTTGAATTTTGCCAAAGAAATGTGTTGAAATGCGGAGGGAGGGAAACGGGTGTTCTGTTGTACTGGCATGCGCTCCGCCACACCCCCTGAACCTGCTTGCTTCTTGCAAGACTTTGGACAAGACGCAGGAAAATCCCCTGCTACAAAACGCCTCTTGAACACGCGTGAACACACATCATAGCTCCAGTCAGTGTAAAAATGCTTATGGCTTATTTGGCAGTGTTGCCAGAATTTGCTAGAAAAATAAGGCACATGGACCCTGAAAACAAGCGACCCAAGACAAAAAAACTGCCAACAAAAATATGAAGGCTGTATACGCAAACGTACATATAAACTGAACAATGCTGTTATTACATTATTATTATAATTACATTACACAGAGATGCCTACTAGTACGGATTGGCCGTATTTTGGACGGAAAAGTTACGTAAATACGATGTTACGGCAAACAGTGTTATTCTGTACGGAATTATTATAAAGTCCTAAAAAATTCCAGTGAGTTGTTTTTAAACGTCCAAGCGACTTTTTCAATCCATGCGCAATTCACGGCTATTTATTTTTACGACAACCACACATGCTGTGTGTGACATGCGCAGATTCCGCACATTTGCTCGCGCTATTTTCGATACGGTAGAATGGCCATGCGTTACACCCAGTCAAAAGGGCAATGGATACGCGCACTGCAAACTATGTAGAACTGACATTAACATCACTCATGGTGGTCGCGATGACTGCACGCGGCATGTCAACTACAAAAAAAAAACATATGGAGTATGCTGAAATGGCGAGTCAGGCGGAAAGTAAATCTGGGGGGATCCAGCAGTTTTTTACGAAATCTGTGGATGAAAAGACATGGAACGTGACACGTGCTGAAGCGGTGATGATTGACCTGTGCTTGGAGTTGAACTTGCAAATTAGTGCCATGAAATGTGAGTTAAACTTATTCAGTTTCTTTTTACATGTCTGATTTTTATTCACTGAAATATCAAACAGTGGCTGTACTTTAATTCAAAGTCTTTTCAGTGTTGCAAGTACAAATGGACATGTAGTATGATCAAAAACAGAATTTTATGATTAGTGCTGTTGGGATTGTGGCAAAAAATTGATCATTCCACTGTTTTAAATACAATTATAAATGTCATTTTATTCAATGTCTCTTCTGAAGCATTATGCTGAAGTATTTATATATTGGGACATTAAGATAACAATGTCGGACTCTCTTTGGCATGAAATAAGAATTTTTTTTTAAATTTTATTAGAATCCGTAAACAGGTAGAACATTTTGCCAGGCAATATAATATAATACTTTACATTCAATACCAATGATTGGTAGTCAACCGTAATGTCTGCAAACAGGGAACACTATTGTATTTAGAAAAATGTGATATATTGTATGCTCTAGAAATTTGTTGAGTGGAAATTCAGTTGAGATGGCTGCTCGTGTTTTGTTTATTCAATTCACACAAAACAGTACTTTTTAATAATTTAAATGTTAAACATATTGGTATATACACCTCTTTTATAATGGAAATGGCATAAATTAATGTTACTGAAAGTCATTCCAAAATACTGAAAAATTTTTTCAAGAATACTGAAATTCAAAATTTGGGGTAGGCATCTCTGATTACATTTAGTTGTCGCTTTTATCCAAAGCCACTTAGTTATTACAGGGTACAACATGGTTACAACCTGGAGCAATGTGGGGTTAAATGCCTTGCTCAAGGGCACTGCAGCCATTACATACTGGTTAGGGTGGCCACGTCTCGGCCACGTCTGCCATCTCTTGGTATGTGGACAAAATGTGATCTACAGTGGAACTAACACAGGGCCTTCATAAAACACAATAGTAAATACAAAAAATGCCATAATGACTGTTTTCAAATTAGAAGCTTCAGTAAACTTCTGTGTGTGCACAACATACAGGGTGTCCCGAAAAAATGTATACACACTTTGAATCATTGTGAAGTAGGTGTTTATTCAAATTCATTTCATTTTCAAGGTGTAATAGAATTTACAGACATCAGTTTATTGTTTTATCACTGCCTCTAATTGATGTTTATAGTCTACGCTACGAGACCTGCAACAGTCACTGAAAGTGAATGTCCAAAAATACCAAGAGAATTGAATGTGATTTGCATTGTCAGCAGTGACTGGACCAGAATGGATGTCAGTTTGAGAACAGGCGGTGACTAAATAATAAAATGTCTGTAAATTCTATTACTCTTTGAAAATTACATGGATTTTAATAAACACATACAGTACTTTACAGTTATTAAACGTGTGTATACATTTTTTTTCGGGACATCCTGTATGTGCTTGACATCTTCACACACCTGTGTTTTAATGTCTTGAAGTGTGCATCAGATACGTGTGCGTCAGAGTGGCATCCTGTATTTTGTGTAATGTGTATATATATTTATGACAAAAACAGGGCACTGATACAAATTTTAGGCCAAGCTAAATATGGTATGCATTTTGGTGGTATGTTATAATGTGAGTACCTGTTTGATTTTCAAGTAATTCTTTTAAATATATGAGTAGTTTGTTCGCTGAAGTCTCCAAACCTGAGAATTTGAGTATGGAAAAAGTCTGGAATTTTAAATTTGAAAATGTGTAGGAACCCTGTGCAAAACACTGACTTGCTGGTATCATGTGGATGCAAAACGCTGACCTGCTGGTAGTTTGTGGAGGAGAAACATTGACATGCTGGTAGTTTGCGGATGAGAAACGCTGACGTGCTGGTAGTTTGTGGAAGTGAAACTCCGACAGAGAGGAGGTTCAGAGGCTGACAGACTGGTGTGCTGAGAACAACTTAGCTCTGAATACTAAAAAGACCAAGTAACTGATAGTTGATTTCAGAAGACGTCAAGATGTTCATCTGCTACAGAACATAAATGGAGAAGAAGTGGAGAGAGAGTTTCGAGTTTCAGATTCCTGGGTTCACACATATCAGAGGACCTGACGTGGACATACAACACACACTGCCTCATTAAAAAAGCACAACAAAGACTTTATTTCCTGAGAACTCTCAGGAAAATCAATCTGTCCCAACAGCTGCTGATGTCCTTCTCCCGCTGTACCATTGAGAGCGTCCTCACACGCGGCATCTTGATATGGTATGGTAACAGCTCTGCAGCGGATAAGAAGGCACTGTGAAGAGTCAGAAAGACTGCAGAAAAAAATCATCAACGAGCATCTGCCTGCTCTTGAGGACATATACACGTCCCACTGCCTGCAGAAAACACACTGCATCCTAAAGGACTCATCCCACCCCGCCCATCAGCTGTTCGAATGTCTGTCCTCAGGCAAGTGTTACAGAACAAAGCACACACCACAAGATTCAAAAACAGTTTCTATCCCAAATCTATCACCACACTGAGCTCCTCTCTGAAGTCACACACATACAGTGGTGCTTGAAAGTTTGTGAACCCTTTAGAATTTTCTATATTTCTGCATAAATATGACCTAAAACATCATCAGATTTTCACACAAGTCCTAAAAGTAGATATAGAGAACCCAGTTAAACAAATGAGACAAAAAATATTATACTTGGTCATTTATTTATTGAGGAAAATGACCCAATATTACATATCTGTGAGTGGCAAAATTATGTGAACCTCTAGGATGAGCAGTTAATTTGAAGGTGAAATTAGAGTCAGGTGTTTTCAATCAATGGGATGACAATCATGTGTGAGTGGGCACCCTGTTTTATTTAAAGAACAGGGATCTATCAAAGTCTGATCTTCTCAACACGTTTTGGAAGGGCATCATGGCACGAACAAAGGAGATTTCTGAGGACCTCAGAAAAAGCGTTGTTGATGCTCATCAGGCTGGAAAAGGTTACAAAACCATCTCTAAAGAGTTCGGACTCCACCAATCCACAGTCAGACAGATTGTGTACACATGGAGGAAATTCAAGACCATTGTTACCCTCCCCAGGAGTGGTCGACCAACAAAGATCACTCCAAGAGCAAGGCGTGTAATAGTCGGCGAGGTCACAAAGGAGCCCAGGGTAACTTCTAAGCAACTGAAGGCCTCTCTCACAATTGCTAATGTTAATGTTCATGAGTCCACCATCAGGAGAACACTGAACAACAATGGTGTGCATGGCAGGGCTGCAAGGAGAAAGTCACTGCTCTCCAAAAAGAACATTGCTGCTCATCTGCAGTTTGCTAAAGATCACGTGGACAAGCCAGAAGGCTATTGGAAAAATGCTTTGTGGACGGATGAGACCAAAATGGAACTTTTTGGTTTAAATGAGAAGCGTTATGTTTGGAGAAAGGAAAACACTACATTCCAGCATAAGAACCTTATCCCATCTGTAAAGCGTGGTGGTGGTAGTATCATGGTTTGGGCCTGTTTTGCTGCATCTGGGCCAGGATGGCTTGCCATCATTGATGGAACAATGAATTCTGAATTATACCAGTGAATTCTAAAGGAAAATGTCAAGACATCTGTCCATGAACTGAATCTCAAGAGAAGGTGGGTCATGCTGCAAGACAACGACCCTAAGTACACAAGTCGTTCCACCAAATAATGATTAAAGAAGAATAAAATGAATGTTTTGGAATGGCCAAGTCAAAGTCCTGACCTTAATGCAATGGAAATGTAGTGGAAGGACCTGAAGCGAGCAGTTCATGTGAGGAAACCCACCAACATCGCAGAGTTGAAGCTGTTCTGTACGGAGGAACGGGCTAAAATTCCTCCAAGCCGCTGTGCAGGACTGATCAACAGTTACCGCAAACGTTTACTTGCAGTTATTGCTGCACAAGGGGGTCACACCAGATACTAAAAGCAAAGGTTCACATACAGTTAGGTCCATAAATATTTGGACAGAGACAACATTTTTCTAATTTTGGTTCTGTACATTACCACAATGAATTGTGAACAAAACAATTCAGATGCAGTTGAAGTTCAGACTTTCAGCTTTAATTCAGTGGGTTGAACAAAATGATTGCATAAAAATGTGAGGAACTAAAGCATTTTTTAAACACAATCCCTTCATTTCAGGGGCTCAAAAGTAATTGGACAAGTTAAATAATTGTAAATAAAATGTTCATTTCTAATACTTGGTTGAAAACCCTTTTTGGCAATGACTGCCTGAAGTCTTGAACTCATGGACATCACCAGACGCTGTGTTTCCTCCTTTTTAATGCTCTGCCAGGCCTTTACTGCAGCGGTTTTCAGTTGCTGTTTGTTTGTGGGCCTTTCTGTCTGAAGTTTAGTCTTTAACAAGTGAAATGCTGCTCAATTGGGTTGAGATCAGGTGACTGACTTGGCCATTCAAGAATATTCCACTTCTTTGCTTTAATAAACTCCTGGGTTGCTTTGGCTTTATGTTTTGGGTCATTGTCCATCTGTATTATGAAACGCCGACCAATCAGTTTGGCTGGATTTGAGCACACAGTATGTCTCTGAATACTTCAGAATTCATCCGGCTGCTTCTGTCCTGTGTCACATCATCAATAAACACTAGTGACCCAGTGCCACTGGCAGCCATGCATGCCCAAGCCATCACACTGCCTCCGCCGTGTTTTACAGATGATGTGGTATGCTTTGGATCATGAGCTGTACCACGCCTTCACCATACTTTTTTCTTTCCATCATTCTGGTAGAGGTTGATCTTGGTTTCATCTGTCCAAAGAATGTTCTTCCAGAACTGTGCTGGCTTTTTTAGATAATTGCAAGGATTTATTCTTGATCTCAGTTTAACCAAGAAGGTATTAACTTATTTGGAACCTTTTGTTCTTATATGCTCTACTGACATGTGCAAATATTTTGTGGAACATTCCATTGCCCTGTGCTATCTTAAGAACAGGCTGTGCATCAGAGATGTCTGAAAATGTTGCTTATTATTGCATACCATTGCGATAACGTGTCCTGCTCTGCTGCAGATAACTTGCAAGGTCTCCTCACTCGCACGCAGTCTGCACCCACCCACCCACACACACACACACACATATATATATATATATATATATATATATATATATATATATATATATATATATATATAATCTGTCTTCTCTTCATTTTCTGGGGAATTGTGAATAAAGACTGTGAAACTATGGGGTTCCTGTCTTGTTTCGCAATTTGCCCCAGAGCTCTGGGTGACACGAGGGGACCGATCTCGAGTCACTGTAAAAGCTTAAAGGAATAAATCCATCCATCCATCCATCCATGATCTATTCCACTTATCCATTACAGGTCGTGAGGGAGCTGGAGCCAATCCCAGCTGGCTTCAGGTGACCCTTATGAAAAAATCCTATGGTTATATACTATAGTTATACTATTTTGATGGTATTTTCGTCACTATAGGACTATACTATAGTAATACTATAGTTCTGGAGACTATAGTATTACAGACTATAGTTATACTATAGTTTTAGAAACTATAGTTCTCTAGACTATAGTAATGCTATAGTTCGCCAGACTATAGTCTTACTATAGTCAGATAACTATAGTATTACTATAGTTCGAGTACTATAATATGACAGTAGTCAGATAACTATAATATTACTATAGTCTGGAGAACTATAACACACAGACACACACACACACACACCCCTTCACGCTCCCTCACTGTCACTCTCACACACTCTCTCTCTCTCTCTCTCTCTCTCTCTCTCTCTCTCTCTCTCTCTCTCTCACACACACACACACACACACACACACACACACACACACACACACACACACACAATAAAACAACAATGTTGCTGTTTGACAGATGTAAGCCCGTGTTCTGTCGATTTTCTCATCTTTCTCAGCGTTGTGTAATCATTGGGCACTGCGTTCACAGCCCCATTTAGAGTGATTATTGCCCCTAGGGGTCAAAAATGGGAATGATCTGAATCACTAATGGAGGTCTATTTGGGAGCGAATCCCAACACCTGACCATCACACCTGGATGAACTTGTTGGACATCCTGTTCCAAAACTACGGGAATTAATGTGGAGTTAACTCATAACCCACAATCACACGCCCACACCCCCATAACCCACACACCCCCATAACCCACACCCACACACCCATAATGCACACACTCATAACCCACACACTCATAACCCACACACCCCCATAACCCACACCCACACACCCATCACCCACACACCCCAAACCCTCACACCCATAACCCTCACACCCACACACCCATCACCCACACACCCATAACCCACACACTCATAACCCACACACTCACACACCCATCACCCACACACCCATCACCCACACACCCATAACCCACACACTCATAACCCACACACTCACACACCCATCACCCACACACCCATAACCCTCACACCCATCACCCACACACCCATAACCCACACACTCATAACCCACACACTCACACACCCATCACCCACACACCCATAACCCTCACACCCATCACCCACACACCCATAACCCTCACACCCATCACCCACACACCCATAACCCACACACTCATAACCCACACACTCACACACCCATCACCCACACACCCATAACCCACACACCGATAACCCTCACACCCACACACCCATCACCCACACACCCATAACCCTCACACCCATCACCCACACACCCATAACCCTCACACCCATCACCCACACACCCATAACCCACACACTCATAACCCACACACTCACACACCCATCACCCACACACCCATAACCCACACACCGATAACCCTCACACCCACACACCCATCACCCACACACCCATAACCCACACACACCCACACACCCATCACCCACACACCCATAACCCTCACACCCACACACCCATAACCCACACACTCATAACCCATAACCCACACACTCATAACCCACACACTCACACACCCATAACCCACACACTAATAACCCACACACTCACACACCCATAACCCACACACCCATAACCCTCACCCCCTGCTCTTATCACCCAGGAACAGTGAAAAAGTGACAAAACACTGTGTAATCTCAAAACCCAGAGAAACTGAACAGGAATTATTTATAAAAATGAGAGAATTCGGATTGAATGAAATAAAATGCAGCGGCTCTGCTCTCTTCATTCACTGCTTTACACTTTCAGACAGCTTTGTGTTTGTTTCAGTCCCATCAGCTCGTGCTCTCTGTTAGTAATCACTCTCACTAACACTGATCTGCACTCAGACCCAACACCTTCATCACACTCTTTAACAATCCCACAGGTGTGGCTGTAGGAACAGGGATTATTGCTGAATGTTATGAGATCTGTATTTTTATGATGGTGATTTTATATTTTTGTGTGTGTTTTGGTTTGTTTCGTGATGTGCAGCTTTTCTTTGCTCCGCTTGATATTTCGTTGGCTTTAGTTTTGGGGCGAATGAGCCAAAGCCCCCCCACAGAGGGCACCTCCGGGCAGGGCCGTTGACAGCTTTGGCTGGGCCCGGGACAAAATAATCTGAGTGGGCCCCCCCCACACACACACACACACACGTGCGCATGCACATCGCCACACATCAACCACCCACACCCAACCCCTCTTTTCACAGTCTCCATTCACTCCAACCCTTAAATAACAGGTATTCCAAGCCCATTATAACAGTCAACCATTTTATTTCAACATTTCAACATATTTACAGTTTGAACATTTCCTTAGTCTGCAACTATTCAGGTGCGAAATGCAATGCGCCGAACTTTTGCTGTGGCAAAGTCGTCAATATGAATGGTGCGTCGCGCGTGCTGGGGTTACATTACGGGGCTGGAAAAAAGTTATCTGTGTCTTACCTGGCTAAGCTGCCCCACTGCCTTCACCACCTGCTGCATCATCTGAATCTTTTCTAAAATATCTATGCAGTGAGCCAGGCCCGGCGCCATGGGCGGGCCTTAGGGGGCCGTGCCCGCCCTGAGACTCATGTGGGCCCGCCCTGCTGGAACCCAGAGCAGAGACTTTTTTTTCATAGGAGACAGGTCACTGAAGAAATCGTCCATAGAAATGAATGGGGACAGTTCGTAACGGCAGCAAACATTCTAATCAACCGTCTCTGACGGCAGTACGGGTCTGCAAATATCCCGCCTGTTCCGCTGCCAACAACCAATCATATGTCGATCTGAACCAACAGCTTTCCAATCATCTTGCAGCTTCGTGCTCCGCTGTCCCTCTCCTGCCATTATAGAAGTACTGCGCCTGCGCAGTGTCAAAATAATCCACGAGAAAAGTGGATTTTAAAGCTTTTTCTGAGTCATGAGAACCAACCTAACACTTAAGTATAATCAACTTTTCATGGAGATTTCAATCATATGCTCTTCGCGACCGTTAGTTTTCACAGAGTCCAGTATTGATATCTCCCCATTCATGTTCAGAGGGTCTGGTCTCACTAATCCGAAAAAGATGCCTGAAAGTGGCCGGCGAGTGACAGCACTTGCATGGCCTGATAGGAGCCCGTCACAGCTTCTTCTTCTTTGTTTTTTTTTTCCCCCTCAAAAAAAAAAACGTAAACTACAAGTCAAAGTTTTTCAGTATAACAATAATAAAGAAAAATGTGCTCAATTTAAAATGTATTGAAACTATTCAAAATCGGCTGATCGGTTCATTCATTATTATCCGTGAGTACAGAAACACTAGTAATAATTTCTGGATCATTGCTATAAACGTGGACCAATATTTCTTGGGAACCAATGGGTTAATGTAATGGAATGAACCAACCGACCAATCGCATTTTTCCTTCAAATGGTATCTGGGTAAATCAGCAGCTGTCTCAGCCAATCACATTTTATTGCTGGACGGGATCATATCACGACATCTTCCGGTAGATACCCGAAATCAGTTTTGTGTATTGTGAGGCCAGCGGAGCAAAAAAAAAAAAAACTTTTAATATGCTGAGCAATGTTTGATACATTTTGGAAAGTTGTTTTGGTTGCTTTATAGGTTTCTTAGAATATTTAACTCGTCACGTCTGTGCTGCTCTCCTGGGTTGCTAGAAACAGTTGTGTTGCCCTGGCTTGGCGTATAAAATGTGTGCCCCCCCCCAAAGCAATTCAAGGCCCGTCCGTCAGTCCGTGTCTGGCGCCGGGTCTGCAGTGAGCCCCTGAGGCTCTTGGCTTCTTCATCTCTTTTTCTCTTTTCTTTTCTTTGCTCCTGACGTGTGCATGTTGGCAAACGGGCTCACACGCTTATTGTCGAAGCGTTATGATGGAATAGTGCCGTGTTATTTGGCGCCTTAATCAAAGACCAAACCATTTCTGCATTAGGGGTGGTAGGTGGGTTCTTGAATCTATTTTCGAAGACAATAAAGGCAAAAGAACCAGAAATCATTAATTGAATGCAAATATAGCACATTTTTCTCCCCCAAATCAACACATTTTGAAATGAAACAGAATGATTAATGGCATCTTCATGAGGGACCAGTTCTGGGCCCCCCCTCATGCCTGGGCCCGGGACAAAATACCCGGTTGTCCCCCCCTGTCGACGGCCCTGCCTCCGGGTGTAGGGAACAAGAACAGGGTCACATTAACCTCAGGGTTAATTCAAGCCAACAATGAACAGATACAGTGTCTTGCAAAAGTATTCACCCCCCGGTGTTTTTCCTGTTTTGTCACATTAAAGCTGGAATTAAAATGGATTTCTGGAGGGTTAGCACCATTTGATTTACACACCATGCCTACAGCTTTAAAGGGGCACGTTGTTGTTTTATTGAGTGTGTGTGTGTGTGTGTGTGTGTGTGAGAGAGAGAGAGAGAGAGAGTGACAGTGAGGGAGCGTGAAGGTGTGTGTGTGAGTGTGAAGGGGTGTGTGTGTGTGTGAGGGTTGTGTGTCTCTATTAGTCCTGTGACAGACTGGTGACC
Source organism: Neoarius graeffei (assembly GCF_027579695.1). Taxonomy (NCBI): domain Eukaryota; kingdom Metazoa; phylum Chordata; class Actinopteri; order Siluriformes; family Ariidae; genus Neoarius; species Neoarius graeffei. Next base: position 2,247,028 of record NC_083582.1, on the reverse strand, counting down.
TGCTCAGGGTGAACCCCGCCCCTACCCTTATGAAAATATCCTATAGTTATACTATGGTATAACTATAGTTTTTATAGTATCACTAAAGTATTACTATAACAACAATAGTAAAACTGTAGTTTTCTAGAAATACTATATTATTTCCTATAGGATTACTATAGTTTTACTGTCAGCACAGTGCAGTGGCGGCTGGTAGTCTTTCAAACAGGGGAGGCTGGTCGGTTACGATATTTCCAGATTTTAAAAGAAAAAACACATCAATTTTGCCCATACTCTTGCCTCTGATCTGGCTGATTGTTGGCAGCGTCACAAACTGTGAAATAACAGGTTCTTTTGGCCCATTAGCCTACTGTCCAATATACATGATGGTGGTGTTGGGGGGGGGGTTATATTTTAACATTGTGGCATGTTGTTTAAAAATTGACCTCGGCTGTGTTTTTGTTTAAAAATGTTTTCCAAATTGTAGCGGTGTTTAATTCATATCCAGAAAAAACATATATTCCAATATAATATACGCAGCATAAACATTTTAAATAGATTCTATATTTTTGGTCCATCCATGACATATTACTAAAGTAGCCTATTTACTGTTGTTGATGTGGGTCACTTGCTGTTTGCCAATTCACTTTCTCGTACCAGGAGAGCTGAAAGGAACGAGTATTATTCCCTACCTTTTTCACCAAGTCAATTTGAGGCGTTGGTCTACCCTGCTCTTTAATTTTAATTTTTTCCTCGAAAGGAAGACTGGCAAATGGCTTCGCCAAAATTAAATCAGCAATGCTTGGCATCCGTGTGCAGCTTTCTTGCTAGCTGACTAGCCCCCTCAAGTTCAGTCACTCAAATAAACGAAATTTCTGGAACTAAGATAGCAAACTTGACAACACTATATTTACACTTTATTTACAATGAAAATATATACAAACTAAAAAAGCTGGTAGAAACCGTATGTAATGAATGAAATCGAAATGTAAGCCGATCTCTTACAATACACCACAGCACTTGCAAATACGCATGGGACTGAACTGATGTTGCCAGATACTTCTGACGTTATCCAGCCCAAAATATGTTCAAAACCCGCCAAAATGCACTTAAAACCGCCCAATTGGGTGGGAAACCGCCCAATCTGGCAACACTGTACCGCTGCCTGTCTATAGTTGAAACGAGCTGTCAATCAAAGAAAATATCCGGCCGCTTTCACCAATCACCAGTCTCCTCGCGGAAACTGCCATGTCCCTCCCATGTGAGGCTGGGAGTCCGTGGGTGGGCATTTTTGCAGTATTTATCCAATAATCATCTTGCATTTTGAGATTGAAAAGCGCATCGCTCCCAAATGCCATTGAAGTCCACTGAGGCTGGGAGTCCGGTGGGCGGGCGTTTTCACAGTATTTGTCCAATAATCGTCTTGCATTTTGATATTGAAAAGCGCATCGCTCCCAAATGCCATTGAAGTGCACTGAGGCTGGGAGTCCGGTGGGCGGGCGTTTTCGCAGTATTTGTCCAATAATCGTCTTGCATTTTGATTTTGAAAAGTGCATCGCTCCCAAATGCCATTGAAGTCCACTGTGAGACTGGGAGTCCAGTGGGCAGGCGTTTTCACAGTGTTTGTCCAATAATCGTCTTGCATTTTGATTTTGAAAAGCGCATAGCTCCCAAATGCCATTGAAGTGCACTGAGGCTGGGAGTCCGGTGGGTGGGCGTTTTCACAGTATTTGTCCAATAATCGTCTTGCATTTTGATATTGAAAAGCACAGAGCTCCCAAATGCCATTGAAGTCCACTGAGGCTGGGCTGCATCACGCTGTCACGAGGGGGAAAAACTCATGCGCACATTAGGCGAACTGGGGAAAGTTATAACGGAATGATTTCACACTGTAGTTGGGTTGAGCACATATATTTCTATGATTCTGGATCTGAAATAGCAATGTTATAAGGTGGGCTTTAACGTAAGCCTAGCGCAATTCATCCTACAAGATGTTTGTCATTTTTAGAGGAGGCTGAGCCTCCCTTGCTGTCTTAGAGCAATCGCCCGTGGCACAGTGGTATTATCATTAAAACTATAATAATACTATGGTTATACAAAAATACTATAGTAGTAGCTATAGGATTACTATAGTTTTACTATCAGCAAAGTAGAGTTACCAAAGCTATTCAAAACACTGAACTAGTAACTATAGGATTCTTATAGTTACACAATAAAGACTGTAGTATTTAGTGCTATAGAAGTACTATACTTATTTAGAAATACTATAGCATCACTATAGATTAATAAGCCACCCCTTGTGAAAAAATCCTATAGTTATATATTATAGTTATACTGTAGTCATCGTGACTATAGTATTTTGATGGTATTTTTGTCACTATAGGACTATACTATAGTAATACTATAGTTCTGGAGACTATAGTATTACAGACTATAACTATACTATAGTTTTAGAAACTATAGTTCTCCAGACAATAGTAATATTATAGTACTCGAACTATAGTAATACTATAGTTATCTGACTATAGTAATATTATAGTACTTGAACTATAGTAATACTATAGTTATCTGACTTTAGTAATATTATTGTTAGGCTTTGTAACTATCCTGGCCTCTAGAGGCCGCTATGGTATCTTTGTCATGTCGTTTGTTTTGACAGCTAGGGGATTTGTGTTTGTTTTGACAGCCATGTGCTTCTTTGTTTTGTTAGTCATGTGCCTCGTGCCCCACCTGTTCTTAGTTAACTGTCCTTTTTGTATCTTCTGAGCATTTGGATTTTTTTTGCTTTCTCTCCCTTGGTGTTGGATTTTTTGGACTGTTGGAACTTTTGGATTTTTTTTTTCTTGTATCTCCTGTGTGTTTGGATTTGCCTGACTGGAAGATATTTTACCTTTGTGGATTTTGCTTTATCACAAGCTGTGGATTTATCTGGACTTCTGAACTTTGGCAAATAAACTTTATTGAACTCTAGCTTTGATCTCACTCCTCTGCACTTGAGTCATTCCTCTGCTCACCCTAGTGGTTGTTTCCTGGGTTACTACACCAGTGACCCGGGTTCAATTCCCAGCCCAACCTAACAGAAAGACTCAGTCATGACTGACTCAGCAGAGACTTCTTCAGCTGTCTACCTGACAGAACTATAGAAGATAATGGCTGCTTTAACAAGCTTTGGAGCTACCATGGACGCTCATGGACAAGCACTTGTAAGCCAAGAAGAGACCCTTGCTTGCCACGATGCACGACTTCAGCAAATTGGGAATGCCCTTGCACAGCTGACTCCTCTGCCCCCATCTCCTCCTCCGGATCCTCCCTCTGCTCCTGCTCCACCATCTGCTCCAGCTCTAGTGCCTCCGGCCATGCTGCCTCCTTCACCTCATGAACCCCGCCTTCCTGCACCACAGAGGTATGACGGCAAGCACGGTGAGTGCCGGGAGTTCCTTACCCATTGTCAACTCACCTTTGAGCTCCAGTCTACAACCTACACTACTGACCGCAGCAAGATTGCATATGTGATAACATTTTTAGCTGATAAGGCATGAGCTTGGGCAACAGCCATCTGGCAGAGACAGGGACCCGAGTGTTCCGATTTCAAGATGTTTGCGGAGGAGATGCTTTGTGTCTTCGATCAGTCAGACATCAGCAAAGGTGCAGCCAGGAAGCTCATGTCCATCCGGCAGGGAGGAAGTGTCGCAGACTACACCATCTCGTTCCAGATGCTCGCAGCAGTCAATGGATGGAATGAGACTGCCCTGGTTTCAGCTTTCCACCATGGTCTGTCTGACCCCCTCAAAGACATTCTGGCCTCTATAGGTTGCCCAAGTGACCTTGAAACTCTGATCTCACATGCCATTCACCTGGATAACAGGATTAGAGAGCGTAGCCAAAACTTGAGCTTCCTTACCTCACTGCTTTGACCTGGAGTTTGTCCACCTCCTCCAGTGATTGTCCGGAGCCCATGCAGGTTGGCCGTACTCACCTCTCCGCATCTGAGAGGGAGCGCAGAAGGAGGGACAAGTGCTGCATCTACTGTGGCAAGCCTGGCCATTTCTGAGCATCATGTCCCGAGCTCTTGGGAAAAGGACCATCCTGTCCAGCCGAGGGAGGGTTGTGACGGGGACTACCCTCTCTCCTGAACTTCCTGGCCAAGGAGTCTGCATCCCTGTCTCCATCTCCTGGGGTGAGTCCATCCACTCGTGCCAAGCATTGTTAGACTCCGGCGCTGCTGGAAATTTTATGGATGTTCACTTTGCCTGTAGAATCAATGTCCCGACTGTACCCCTTGAAGTTCCTTTGTCTGTGTCTGCTCTGGATGGCCAAGCTTTAGGTGATGGAAGAGTCACCCAAGTTACTTCTCCAGTTCTTCTCCATGCTCAAGGTCACAGAGAAGAAATATCCCTGCACCTGATTCATTCACCAGAGTTCCCAGTGATTCTAGGGTTTCCTTGGTTCACCCGCCACAACCCTCGCATAGACTGGGTAACAAGCCAGGTTGTGGAATGGGGCCCTACATGCCATGCCTCTTGTCTGCTCTCTAGTTCTCCTGTGTCTCCTGCTGAGCCCCCTGATCTCACCGAGTTATCTCAAGTTCCCACAGAGTACTGGGATTTGAAGGAGGTTTTTAGCAAGAGTAGGGCCGCCACTCTTCCTCCTCACCATGCCTATGACTGTGCCATAGACTTGCTCCCCGGTGCTACCCCTCCTCAGGGCAGGCTGTTCTCCCTTTCTCAGCCAGAATGCAAGGCCATGGATGAATACATCAAGGACGCCCTGGCCTCGGGATTCATCCGCCCCTCCACCTCACCTGCTGGTGCAGGCTTCTTCTTTGTCAGCAAGAAGGATGGGGGATTGCGACCATGTATTGACTACAGGGGCCTGAATAAGATCACAATACGCAACCGCTATCCCCTTCCGCTGATGTCCACAGCATTCGACCTGCTCCAAGGTGCTACAGTCTTCACTAAGTTGGACTTACGGAATGCATACCACCTCATTCGTATCCGTCAGGGAGACGAATGGAAGACTGCCTTTAACACCCCATCGGGACACTATGAGTACCAAGTGATGCCCTTTGGACTTACCAACACACCAGCAGTCTTTCAGGCCCTTATCAATGACGTCCTGAGGGATATGATCAACAGATATGCTTTTGTTTACCTTGACGACATTTTAATATTTTCCAAGTCCTTGCATGAGCACCGCCACCATGTCCGTCAGGTTCTTCAGAGGCTGCTGAAAAATAATCTGTTTGTGAAAGCCCAGAAATGTGAATTTCATGTCCCAGAGGTCTCCTTTCTGGGCTTTATTCTATGGATGGGACAACTTCAGATGGATACAGCCAAGACCCTGGCCATCTGGGACTGGCCCACCCCCGAGTCCGTGAAAGGAGTTCAGCGGTTTTTAGGATTTGCTAACTTCTACCGCAAGTTTGTCAGAAACTTCAGTTCGGTAGCAGCGCCCATATCTGACCTCACCAAAAGGACAGGAGGGCCCTTTGTCTGGTCTCCTCAGGCAGAGAAGGCTTTCAAGGACTCAAGCACCGCTTCTGTACTGCACCTATTCTGGTCCTCCCTGACACATCGCAACCCTTCATTGTCAAGGTGGACGCTTCAGACAGTGGCATCTGCGCTGTCCTCTCTCAATGCTCGGATGGAAGGTTGCACCCCTGCATATACTTCTCCCACCGTCTGAGTCCTGCGGAGTCCTGTTATGACGTGGGTGATCGAGAACTGCTTGCTGTCAAACTGGCCCTTGAGGAGTGGAGGCACTGGCTGGAGGGAGCTCAACATCCATTCCTGGTTTGGACGGACCACAAAAACCAGAAAAAACGCCAGACTCCCTTCTGCACATACTTCTCCCACCGTCTGAGTCCTGCGGAGTCCCGTTATGATGTGGGTGATTGAGAACTGCTTGCTGTCAAACTGGCTGGAGGGAGCTCAACATCCATTCCTGTTTTGGACGGACCACAAAAACCAGAAAAAACGTCAGACTCCCTTCTGCACATACTTCTCCCACCGTCTGAGTCCTGTGGAGTCCCGTTATGATGTGGGTTATCGAGAACTGCTTGCTGTCAAACTGGCCCTTGAGGAGTGGAGGCACTGGCTGGAGGGAGCTCAACATCCATTCCTGGTTTGGACGGACCACAAAAACCTGGAGTACCTCCAGCAAGCCAAGAGACTTAATCCACGACAGGCTAGGTGGGCCTTGTTCTTCAGTCAGTTTGATTTCACCCTGTCGTACCACCCCAGCTCGAAGAACACCAAACCTGACGCTCTTTCCAGACAGTTCTCTTCCACTAACAGGGAGAGCGAAGTTGGGCCTATTATCCCTGTGTCCAGGGCCTTCCAGGGCCAACCAGACTTAGGCCAACTGCCACAGACGGCCTGCCCACAGTTTTCGCCCTGGGCAGCGGGTTTGGTTGTCCGCCAAAGACCTTCCTCTACGGGTGGAGAACAGCAAACTTGCCCCTCATTTTGTTGGCCCCTTCAAGGTAGTGCGCAGGGTGAACCCTGTTGTCTACCGGCTCCAGTTGCCCCGGTCTCTGAGAATCAATCCCACATTCCACGTGTCCCTGTTGCGGCCCATACTGTCGTCCCCTTATGCCCCTGCCCCTAGGAATCCCCCGCCTCCCCGCATCCTCCGTTTTCAGACTGTGTTCACTGTGCGCCACCTGCTGGACTCCTGCCTGGTCCGCGGCGGTCTCCAGGACCTAGTTGACTGGGAGGGCTATGGGCCTGAGGAGCGCTGTTGGGTCCCCGCTCGGGACATTTTGGACAAAGGACTTTGTCGGGACTTCCATCTGGCCCACCCTGATCACCCTGGGAACGTCAGGAGACACTCCTTGGGGGGGGGGGGGGGGGGTCCTGTTAGGCTTTGTAACTATCCTGGCCTCTAGAGGCCGCTATGGTATCTTTGTCATGTCATGTTTGTTTTGACAGCTAGGGGATTTGTGTTTTGTTTTGACAGCCATGTGCTTCTTTGTTTTGTTAGTCATGTGCCTCGTGCCCCACCTGTTCTTAGTTAACTGTCCCGCCTAGTCTTAATTGCCAATTCTGACCTGGTCATGTGTTCTATTACTTTGGGTATTTATACTACCCCATTTTGTGTTTTCTAGTCACTGAGTCTTTGTGCTGTTTAATGGTTAGTCACTTTTGTACTGCGTACCTTGGTCTGTTGACTTTTATTTTTGGAATACTGCTCTTTTGGGACATTTGGACTGTTTTTGTTTTCTTGGAACTTTGCCCTTTTTGTATCTTCTGAGCGTTTGGATTTTCTCTCCCTTGGTGTTGGATTTTTTGGACTGTTGGAACTTTTGGATTTTTTTTTTCTTGTATCTCCTGTGTGTTTGGATTTGCCTGACTGGAAGATATTTTACCTTTGTGGATTTTGCTTTATCACAAGCTGTGGATTTATCTGGACTTCTGAACTTTGGCAAATAAACTTTATTGAATGCTAGCTTTGATCTCACTCCTCTGCACTTGAGTAATTCCTCTGCTTAGCCTAGTGGGTGTTTGCTGGGTTACTCCACCAGCGACGCAGGTTCAATTCCCAGCCTAACAATTATAGTACTCGAACTATAGTAATACTATAGTTATCTGACTATAGTCTGGCAAACTATAGCATTACTATAGTTCGAGTACTATAGTCTAGAGAACTATAGTTTCTATAACTATAGTCTGTAATACTATAGTCTCCAGAACTATAGTATTACTATAGTATAGTCCTATAGTGACGAAAATACCATCAAAATACTGTAGTCACGATGACTATAGTATAACTATAGTATATAACTATAGGATTTTTTCATAAGGGTCACATGAAGCCAGCTGGGATTGGCTCCAGCTTCCCTCACAACCCGTAATGGATAAGTGGCATAGATAATGGATGGATTTATTCCTTTAAGCTTTTACAGTGACTCGAGAAAGTATTGACCCCCTGTGATTATTAATCTTTTTAATTTATAGTATAGGATTTTTTTCATGCTCCTTCAGAAATGATTCTCTACAGAAACAGAATTAAATAAATTATTTTATCAAATCACTGGATTTTTTTTTTCCGTTTCCGTTTCCGGTTGAGAGTACGTCGTGCGCATTCTGGCTGCCGCTTCTCACCAGAGCTTTTTTATTTTTATTTTCTTTCTTTTTCAATTTTTCATTTTATTTATTTTTTTCTGTGTGTTTGTGTAGTTTGATGTTTGTTTGAGTGTTTTGTCCGCCGGTTGTGGTGTAGCTCCGGATCTAGTTTTGGGCATTGGTTCCCTCCAGGCCTTGGTTCGCCGTGGGCGATGCCTGCGCTCCCAGCTGTGGACTGCAGTGAGCTCGTTGCTCATTTAACATTCGTGGTTGTCCAGCGCTCTGTGCTTTAACGCTTGGCGTGATGTTCCGAGCGATGTTGCTCGGTGGCGTCGCAGCAGCTGTGCAGGTGGTTTGGGACACACCAGTGCTCTGCGTGGTGGAGCTTCTGTGCTCACTTTGTGGATCCACGGCATGGTGTTCGCGCGATGTGGCTGACGACGTCACGGCGGCTGTGCTGGAGATGTGGGACTTGTTTTCATGCACCTTTTGGTGGGACTGTGGCTGGTACACCACTGGAATTACATCTTGACCCCTACTTGGTGGACTTTTTACTTTTATTTTTTATTATTTATTCATTTATTTATTTATTATTTTTTATTGTCTTTTTTTTTCTTTGTCTATAATTGTAAAGCGTCCTTGGGTTTTTTGAAAGGCACTATATAAATTGAACTTATTATTATTATTATTATTATTATTATTATTATTATTATTATCTCCTCAGATTTATTTGAATATAAAACATAAAAATGGCTCAGTTGATTTTTCTTCACCCCGTCAGTGTGAACTGTGCTTTTGCACTGATTATTAATGAGATGTTTCAGATTTGTTTTATTTTTAAATATAGAAAAGTTGCACATTGTGATTTTGGTATTTTCTTCCATAACTCACTGCAAAATTCCAACTCTGAAAAGGAAATGGAGAATGTTGTTGAACAGAAGGTTTTCAGTTCATGCCACAGAGTCTCTCCTGGATTGAAGTCCAAACCCTGGTGTCCTGTTCACTGCTGGACACTGATGATCCACTTTAACATGAATAAGGGCAGGTGATGATGATCACAGAGATCCGCTTCTCATCATCAGGGAGGCAGAGACAGGGCAGGGTTCGGGCAGGTGCAGATGTTAGTTTAGGAGAATGTGATCTTGACTTTTGTAAGCATCTGTTATCTTGTTGGATCTACAGAATAAAGAACATTTAGATGTTTAGATATTTTTTAGGATTTGCAGGACTGCCAAAGGTCTGAGACGCGCTGTTTTTTAAAGATGAAATGTGTTTCCTCAGTGAGAGAATGAAGCTAAAGATGTGTGGAGAAGATCTCGACAAGAGCACTGACACTTCTGGGAGTCGCTTTTGGTTCTCGGTGAATGGAGCTGCCCACAGGAGGAGAACTGAGGAGAACTGCAGAGAGTTATAAAGGTGATGAGCAGTGGCGGCTGCTGGTTTTTAAAACAGGGGAAGCCCATTTTACGCATTCATCGTAAAACCTGTAGGCCGGTGTAACGGTTCCGCATTCGTGGGTGGAGCACAGAGGACAGCAGGACAGAGATCAGGTTTGACAGTGCGTTTATTGCTAGACTTTTCAGCTTTAACAATAATTCATTCACTCAAACAGACACACACACACAACCGGCGTCTGGTTCAGGGATGAGCTCCTCTGCTCTCACTCTCCCTCCTTAAGTAGGGCGCGGTCACTGGGAAGACATAAACACAGGTTAATTGCTCTCAGGTGTAGTGATTTTGCCACTCACCTTCCCTTACTCCCCCCTCCTGTCACAGACCGGCGCTTGACCACGCCCCCGCTGCCACATATCCCCACCTCCCGACTCAGGCCGAGCGGCTGTCCGGCCTGCAGCCGACTCCCCCCCCTTGGCGGGAGAGAAAGTCCGCCACGACCATCTGCGCCCCCGGCCTGTGGACCACCTGATGGGACTGAAACAAACACAAAGCTGTCTGAAAGTGTAAAGCAGTGAATGAAGAGAGCAGAGCCACTGCATTTTATTTCATTCAATCCAAATTCTCTCATTTTGAGAAATAATTCCTGTTCAGTTTCTCTGGGTTTTGAGATTACACAGTGTTTTGTCACTTTTTCACTGTTCCTGGGTGATGAGAGCAGGGGGTGAGGGTTATGGGTGTGTGGGTTATGGGTGTGTGAGTGTGTGGGTTATGGGTGTGAGGGTTATGGGTGTGTGAGTGTGTGGGTTATGGGTGTGTGGGTTATGGGTGTGTGGGTTATGGGTGTGTGGGTGTGTGGGTTATGGGTGTGTGGGTGTGTGGGTGTGTGGGTTATGGGTGTGTGAGTGTGTGGGTTATGGGTGTGTGGGTTATGGGTGTGTGGGTTATGGGTGTGTGGGTTATGGGTGTGTGGGTTATGGGTGTGTGAGTGTGTGGGTTATGGGTGTGTGGGTTATGGGTGTGTGGGTTATGGGTGTGTGGGTTATGGGTGTGAGGGTTATGGGTGTGTGAGTGTGTGGGTTATGGGTGTGTGGTTTATGGGTGTGTGGGTGTGTGGGTTATGGGTGTGTGAGTGTGTGGGTTATGGGTGTGTGAGTGTGTGGGTTATGGGTGTGTGTGTGTGTGGGTTATGGATTATGGGTGTGTGGGTTATGGGTGTGTGAGTGTGTGGGTTATGGGTGTGTGGGTTATGGGTGTGTGAGTGTGTGGGTTATGGGTGTGTGAGTGTGTGGGTTATGGATTATGGGTGTGTGGGTTATGGGTGTGTGAGTGTGTGGGTTATGGGTGTGTGGGTTATGGGTGTGTGGGTTATGGGTGTGTGAGTGTGTGGGTTATGGGTGTGTGGGTTATGGGTGTGTGAGTATGTGGGTTATGGGTGTGTGAGTGTGTGGGTTATGGATTATGGGTGTGTGGGTTATGGGTGTGTGAGTGTGTGGGTTATGGGTGTGTGGGTTATGGGTGTGTGAGTGTGTGGGTTATGGGTGTGTGAGTGTGTGGGTTATGGGTGTGTGAGTGTGTGGGTTATGGGTGTGTGAGTGTGTGGGTTATGGGTGTGTGAGTGTGTGGGTTATGGGTGTGTGGGTTATGGGTGTGTGGGTTATGGGTGTGTGGGTTATGGGTGTGTGAGTGTGTGGGTTATGGGTGTGTGGGTTATGGGTGTGTGAGTATGTGGGCTATGGGTGTGTGAGTGTGTGGGTTATGGATTATGGGTGTGTGGGTTATGGGTGTGTGGGTTATGGGTGTGTGGGTTATGGGTGTGTGAGTGTGTGGGTTATGGGTGTGTGGGTTATGGGTGTGTGAGTGTGTGGGTTATGGGTGTGTGGGTTATGGGTGTGTGGGTTATGGGTGTGTGGGTTATGGGTGTGTGAGTGTGTGGGTTATGGGTGTGTGGGTTATGGGTGTGTGAGAGTGTGGGTGTGTGGGTGATGGGTGTGTGGGTTATGGGTGTGTGGGTTATGGGTGTGTGAGTGTGTGGGTTATGGGTGTGTGGGTTATGGGTGTGTGGGTTATGGGTGTGTGGGTTATGGGTGTGTGGGTTATGGGTGTGTGAGTGTGTGGGTTATGGGTGTGTGGGTTATGGGTGTGTGGGTTATGGGTGTGTGGGTTATGGGTGTGTGAGTGTGTGGGTTATGGGTGTGTGGGTTATGGGTGTGTGGGTTATGGGTGTGTGGGTGATGGGTGTGTGGGTGATGGGTGTGTGGGTTATGGGTGTGTGAGTGTGTGGGTTATGGGTGTGTGGGTTATGGGTGTGTGGGTTATGGGTGTGTGAGTGTGTGGGTTATGGGTGTGTGGGTTATGGGTGTGTGAGTGTGTGGGTTATGGGTGTATGGGTTATGGGTGTGTGGGTGTGTGGGTTATGGGTGTGTGAGTGTGTGGGTTATGGGTGTGAGGGTTATGGGTGTGTGAGTGTGTGGGTTATGGGTGTGTGGGTTATGGGTGTGTGAGTGTGTGGGTTATGGGTGTGTGGGTTATGGGTGTGTGAGTGTGTGGGTTATGGGTGTGTGGGTTATGGGTGTGTGAGTGTTTGGGTTATTGGTGTGTGTGTGTGTGTGGGTTATGGATTATGGGTGTGTGGGTTATGGGTGTGTGAGTGTGTGGGTTATGGGTGTGTGGGTTATGGGTGTGTGGGTTATGGGTGTGTGGGTTATGGGTGTGTGAGTGTTTGGGTTATGGGTGTGAGGGTTATGGGTGTGTGGGTTATGGGTGTGTGGGTTATGGGTGTGTGGGTTATGGGTGTGTGGGTTATGGGTGTGAGGGTTATGACTGTGTGGGTTATGGGTGTGAGGGTTATGGGTGTGTGAGTGTGTGGGTTATGGGTGTGTGGGTTATGGATGTGTGAGTGTGTGGGTTATGGGTGTGAGGGTTATGGGTGTCTGGGTTATGGGCTTGAGGGTTATGGGTGTCTGGGTTATGGGCTTGAGGGTTATGGGTGTGAGGGTTATGGGTTATGGGTGTGATTGTTATGGGTTATGGGTGTGAGGGTTATGGGTGTGAGGGTTATGGGTGTGTGGGTGATGGGTTATGAGTGTGTGGGTTATGGGTGTGTGGGTTATGAGTGTGTGGGTTATGGGTGTGTGGGTTATGAGTGTGTGGGTTATGGGTGTGAGAGTTATGGGTTATGAGTGTGTGGGTGATGGGTGTGTGGGTGATGGGTGTGTGGCTGATGGGTGTGTGGCTGATGGGTGTGTGGGTTATGGGTGTGAGGGTTATGAGTGTGTGGGTTATGGGTGTTTGGCTGATGGGTGTGTGGGTTATGGGTTATGAGTGTGTGGGTTATTAGTGTGTCGGTTATGGGTTATGAGTGTGTGGGTTATGGGTTATGAGTGTGTGCGTTATGGGTTAAGGGTGTGTGGGTTAAGGGTGTGTGGGTTATGGGTTATGGGTGTGTGGGTTATGGGTGTGTGGGTTATGGGTGTGTGAGGGTGTGGGTTATGGGTGTGTGGGTTAAGGGTGTGTGAGTGTGTGGGTTATGGGTGTGTGGGTTATGGGTGTGTGAGTGTGTGGGTTATGGGTGTGTGGGTGTGTGGGTTATGGGTGTATGGGTGTGTGGGTGTGTGGGTTATGGGTGTGTGAGTGTGTGGGTTATGGGTGTGAGGGTTATGGGTGTGTGAGTGTGTGGGTTATGGATTATGGGTGTGTGGGTTATGGGTGTGTGAGTGTGTGGGTTATGGGTGTGTGGGTTATGGGTGTGAGGGTTATGGGTGTGTGAGTGTGTGGGTTATGGGTGTGTGGGTTATGGGTGTGAGGGTTATGGGTGTGAGGGTTATGGGTGTGTGGGTTATTGGTGTGTGGGTTATGGGTGTGAGGGTTATGACTGTGTGGGTTATGGGTGTGAGGGTTATGTGTGTGTGAGTGTGTGGGTTATGGGTGTGAGGGTTATGGGTGTCTGGGTTATGGGCTTGAGGGTTATGGGTGTGAGGGTTATGGTTTATGGGTGTGAGGGTTATGGGTTATAGGTGTGAGGGTTATGGGTGTGAGGGTTATGGGTGTGTGGGTGATGGGTTATGAGTGTGTGGGTTATGGGTGTGTGGGTTATGAGTGTGTGGGTTATGGGTGTGTGGGTTATGGGTGTGTGGGTTATGAGTGTGTGGGTTATGGGTGTGAGAGTTATGGGTTATGAGTGTGTGGGTGATGGGTGTGTGGGTTATGGGTGTGTGGGTTATGGGTGTGTGGCTGATGGGTGTGTGGGTTATGAGTGTGTGGGTTATGGGTGTTTGGCTGATGGGTGTGTGGGTTATGGGTTATGAGTGTGTGGGTTAAGGGTGTGTGGGTTATGGGTTATGAGTGTGTGGGTTATGGGTGTGTGGGTTATGGGTGTGTGAGGGTGTGGGTTATGGGTGTGTGAGTGTGTGGGTTATGGGTGTGTGGGTTATGGGTTATGAGTGTGTGGGTTAAGGGTGTGTGGGTTATGGTTTATGAGTGTGTGGGTTATGGGTGTGTGAGGGTGTGGGTTATGGGTGTGTGAGTGTGTGGGTTATGGGTTATGAGTGTGTCAGTTATGGGTTATGAGCGTGTGGGTTATGGGTTATGAGTGTGTGGGTTATGAGTGTGTGGGTTATGGGTTATGAGTGTGTGGGTTATTAGTGTGTTGGTTATGGGTGTGTGAGTGTGTGGGTTATGGGTTATGAGTGTGTGGGTTATGGGTTATGAGTGTGTGGGTTATGAGCGTGTGGGTTATGGGTTATGAGTGTGTGGGTTATTAGTGTGTTGGTTATGGGTGTGTGAGTGTGTCAGTTATGGGTTATGAGCGTGTGGGTTATGGGTTATGAGTGTGTGGGTTATGAGCGTGTGGGTTATGGGTTATGAGTGTGTGGGTTATTAGTGTGTCGGTTATGGGTTATGGGCGTGTGAGTGTGTGGGTTATGGGTTATGAGCGTGTGGATTATGGGTTATGAGTGTGTGGGTTATTAGTGTGTCGGTTATGGGTTATGGGTGTGTGAGTGTGTGGGTTATGGGTTATGAGTGTGTGGGTTATGGGTGTTTGAGTGTGTGGGTTATGAGCGTGCGGGTTATGGGTTATGAGTGTGTGGGTTATGGGTGTGTGAGTGTGTGGGTTATGGGTGTGTGGGTTATGAGTGTGTCGGTTATGGGTTATGAGAGTGTGGGTTATGGGTTATGAGTGTGTGGGTTATGGGTTATGAGAGTGTCGGTTATGGGTTATGAGAGTGTGCGTTATGGGTGTGTGAGTGTGTGGGTTATGGGTGTGTGGGTTATGGGTGTGTGGGTTATGAGTGTGTCGGTTATGGGTTATGAGAGTGTGGGTTATGGGTTATGAGTGTGTGGGTTATGGGTTATGAGTGTGTGGGTTATGGGTTATGAGTGTGTGGGTTATGGGTTATGAGAGTGTCGGTTATGGGTTATGAGAGTGTGCGTTATGGGTGTGTGAGTGTGTGGGTTATGGGTGTGTGGGTTATGGGTGTGTGGGTTTTGAGTGTGTCGGTTATGGGTTATGAGAGTGTGGGTTATGGGTTATGGGTGTGTGGGTTATGGGTGTGTGGGTTATGGGTGTGTGACTGTGTGGGTTATGGCTGTGTGGGTTATGGGTGTGTGGGTTATGAGTGTCGGTTATGGGTCATGAGAGTGTGGGTTATGGGTTATGAGTGTGTGGGTTATGGGTGTGTGAGTGTGTGGGTTATGAGTGTGTGGGTTATGGGTGTGTGAGTGTGTGGGTTATGGGTGTGTGGGTTATGGGTGTGTGGGTTATGGGTGTGTGGGTTATGGGTGTGTGGGTTATGGGTGTGTGGGTTATGAGTGTGTGGGTTATGGGTTATGAGAGTGTGGGTTATGGGTTATGAGTGTGTCGGTTATGGGTTATGAGAGTGTGGGTTATGGGTGTGTGAGTGTGTGGGTTATGGGTTATGAGTGTGTGGGTTATGGGTGTGTGAGTGTGTGGGTTATGGGTGTGTGAGTTATGGGTTATGAGAGTGTGGGTTATGGGTTATGAGTGTGTGGGTTATCGTTTATGAGTGTGTGGGTTATGGGTTATGAGTGAGTGGGTTATGGGTGTGTGGGTTATGGGTTATGAGTGTGTGGGTTATGGATGTGTGGGTTATGGGGGGGTGGGTTATGGGGGTGTGGGTTATGTGGGTGTGTGAGTTATGGGGGTGTGTGAGTTATGTTTGTGTGACAGGGGCGATTTCTCAGAGACAACAAGGGAAGCCGAGCTTCCCCTAAAATTCTCTGCCCAAACTGCGGCATCTACGACGTTGAATTCTCATTAAAACAATAACTTGCATAACATAATATATGCCCAAGATTATATTTACGTTCATAACTATCCTGTAACTTATTTGAGTGATGTCTGACGAACTTGCAGTTCGCTACGAGAATCACCTTTGCTGCCAGGCTGTAACCTTTCTTATTTCAATGGGCTCTTTGGACTGGCAGCAGTGTTGCCAGATTGGGCGGTTTTAAGTGCATTTTGGCAGGTTTTGAACATATTTTGGGATGGAAAACGTCAGCAGTATCTGGCAACACTGACTGGCAGCCGGGTATCCATTGCAGTCTATGAGCCAGCTCTGAACAGCCAATTTCAGCTAGTTGTTATTGGTTAAAATCAACAAAATCGTCACTTCCAGGGAAGCCGGGCTTCTCTGGGACTAAACGAGACAGTGGGAGGGGCAAGAAGCCGGGCTGATAAAGGATTATTGGAGGTGGTGTTTGAAAGACATGAGGAGGGCGGGGTCACTGTACTTCGGCGAGGAACACAGAAGCATGATCAGTCAGTCCCTAGCAGATGTCGAGAAAGTGTAGTCGTGTGCCAGAGTGCTGTCCGAATTTCTTTTCATATAAACGTTTCTTCTCATTGATGTCTCTGTACATTACTCTGTAAATAAATGTAAATATTACTCGTTGTGCTCCGTTAACTTTCATCCATTCTATCAGTTTGATCATTCATGAATTCACTCGTTTATTTCATTTGTAGTTCAATCTGGTTGTAGGCTAGCTTGAGCCTTATTGGGATCTGCAGTGCTAGCTGCTAACAGAAATTGGTGAAGTCTCTGGAAAGCACAACCATCTAGTATGACAGGGTCACAGACCATTTTCTGGAAAAGGAGCGGAGGGCAGAATTTGTGTATAAATAGTGTGCATCATATAATGTTCATGAATGTGAAGTGTGTATATTGTTCAGTAATGTTAAGAGAATGGTGGGCTCTGTGTTATAGGTTATACCTGGGTATAATATTCAAGGTTCTGTGTGTTGCATAGCCTACCTGGTTATGAATTTCCAGACTGTGTTGCAGAAGATGTTCAAGGATGTGTTGCACAGCTGGGTGTTGTGTTAAAGACTCTGTGTTGCATATCAGGGTATGATTGTTCAAGACTCTTCGTTGAATAGCCAGTGATTTTTGGATGTTTGATATTTTTGATTAAGGATATGAGGCACTAGCCTGGCAAGCCAGACTATAACATGAAATGTACAAGCAAAAATACTTTCTGCCACTAGGTGGGGTTGTCTAGTTCACTATGCTAATGGGGCACACCTTTCTATACTTTGATATCCGGCCTACAGGTTTTACGATGAATGCGTAAAATGGGCTTCCCCTGTTTTAAAGACCAGCAGCCACCACTGGTGTGTGAGTGTGTGAGTTATGGGGGTGATGGGTGTGTGAGTGTGTGGGTTATGGGTGTGTGGGTGATGGGGGTGTGGGTTATGGGGGTGTGGGGGATGGGTGTGTGAGTTATGGGTGTGTGTGTTATGGGTGTGTGGGTGTGAGTTATGGGTGTGTGATTGTGAGTTATGGGAGTGTGGATGTGTGGGTTATGGGGGTGTGGGTTATGGGGGTGTGTGAGTTATGGGAGTGTGGATGTGTGGGTTATGGGGTTGTGTGAGTTATGGGAGTGTGGATGTGTGGGTTATGGGGGTGTGTGAGTTATGGGAGTGTGGATGTGTGGGTTATGGGGGTGTGGGTTATGGGAGTGTGGAGGTGTGGGTTATGGGGGTGTGTGAGTTATGGGAGTGTGGATGTGTGGGTTATGGGGGTGTGAGTTATGGGGGTGTGTGGGTTATGGGGGTGTGGGCGTGTGATTGTGGGTTATGAGTTAACTCCACATTAATTCCCGTAGTTTTGGGACAGGATGTCCAACAAGTTCATCCAGGTGTGATTGTCAGGTGTTGGGATTCGCTCCCCAGTAGACCACCATTAGTGATTCAGATCATTCCCATTTTTGACCCCTAGGTGCAATAATCACTCTAAATGGGGCTGTGAACGCAGAGCACAATGATTACACAACGCTGAGAAAGACGAGAAAATCGACAGAACACGAGTTTACATCTGTCAAACAGCAACATTTTAAAAATCTTTGGTCATTCATAAGGTAATTAATATTTCAGTGCAGTTTAAAATGTATGGAGTTGTGAATGAGGACTGGAAGATTAATATTTATTAAATGGATGATATAAAGGGCGGGGCTCTGCACAACCTGCCCTTATCGACAAACCACCACTGTATTAATCTGACTGCATTACACAGAGAATGACATTGTGAATGATAACAACATGATTAAAAGGATTAAACGTCCAATGTAAAGTATTCCAGATTTTATTTCTCACAAGGTTCAGATTCTCCAAAACAATCAAAAGGCTAATTAACACTAATGATCACTAAACTTACAGATACATGAGAAGGGAAATATTATATGAAAAAAACAAATGCAGAAAGATATATTTCACAGAGCAAGTTAGAAAGTTAGTCAGTGATTTTAACCCTTTCCTGTCCTGCCATGGAGAATAACTTTCTCTGCTCCATCTACTGGACAAACAGTGAAACTGCAGGTAAAGTTTTGAAGACAGATTTATAAACAGAGGAATCATCTCATCTCATTATCTCTAGCCGCTTTATCCTTCTACAGGGTCGCAGGCAAGCTGGAGCCTATCCCAGCTGACTATGGGCGAAAGGCGGGGTACACCCTGGACAAGTCGTCAGGTCATCACAGAGCTGACACATAGACAACCATTCACACTCAATTTAGAGTCACCAATTAACCTAACATGCATGTCTTTGGACTGTGGGGGAAACCGGAGCACTTGGAGGAAACCCACAAGGAGAACATGCAAACTCCACACAGAAAGGCCCTCGCCGGCCCCGGGGCTCGAACCCAGGACCTTCTTGCTGTGAGGCGACAGCGCTAACCACTACACCACCGTGCCACCACAGAGGAATCAGTTTGTGCTATTAGTTTAAAGATTAGAGAATATATCTGATAAACATTCTATAATTTCAAAATATGTAATTATTGGAACCCAAAAAGCCTCTTCACAATACAGTTACAGTGGATATAAAAAGTTTACACACCCCTGTTAAAATCACAGGGTTTTTAAATGTAAAAAAAATAAAACAAAAGAAATTATGTCTGATTTTTTTCCACCTTTAAATGTGATATAGTAACCACCACCAAGTGAAAAACAAATCAAAATGTTTTAGGGGGAAAAAAGAATAAATTGGTTGCATTTTTGTTGGTTTCTATATAAATGTAAAAGTTGGAAATTTCATTCTCAGTTTTTTATTTTAATTAATTTTTTTAATCACAAGTTCATGTAGATTTTTATATCCACTTTACATTAAAAATAATTATGAGAATCTTTGACAAATCAATAAACCTCACTTTCCTATATGGAGTAAATTAGTCACTCATATATTAATAGATTAATCCAAAATAAAACACGTGCAAAGAATGCTGAAAACTGTCGTCCTGTTAAATGAGTAATATCTCGTGAAATGAATTATCAGCCACTGTGATACTCGTACAGATCACTAGAATCTGGTCATGAAGCTGAATGTGTTGTTGGGTATTGTGGGATGTGGATGTGGCTGAAGTCTTCTCATTCAGGTAAGCTGGACTCTCTTCAATCAGATCCAGATGTTTTTTGTGTCAGAAAGCAGAGAAAAGTGCCATTTCATTAAAATGTATTAATGTATTCTTAAACTTTTAACAGCATCTGACAGGGTAAACTCTTTCCACTCAGCAGGAATCTCCCCGTCACCACAAAACTGTTTGTTATTGCGTTTTTCAAGATTTTCCTGAAATTCACAAACAAACCATTTCCAGTAAGCTAACGTGGAAAAATCAGTGGAGATTCCCCATTCAGCAAACACCCCACCTGCTTTCCTGTAATCTTTATAAGGAACAAGAGTCTCAGATTCACTGGATGGGGAAAAGGAGCGGCCACTTGCTACATATGTTGTGCAAAACTCTATGGCGAATTCTGTTGTGCCGTCATAATACGATCCTCTCACTGCAGTGGAGCGATGATAATCAGCATTGTGTTCTCCAGGATGATCTTCTTGGCTGTTGGTACAGACGGCTCCACAGAAAGGACACTGTTTCCAGCAGCACCCACAGAAATGTTTGATTAGAATCTCATCAGGTCTTTCTCTGAACTTCTCCATGGAAAAGTGTGAAATCTTACTGAGACGTTTCTTTAACTCTTCAACAACAGCTGGGAGTTCCTTCCTTATGGCTTCCACAAGAACATCGTAGTCAATGCCATCTTTACACTCTTCATCACACAACTGAACTCTCGTATCTCCTAACTCATCTGCAAGGCTCTTAGTAAAAACATCCAGCCACTGATTTGCATCACCTTTGACATGTTTGACTTCATCTGTCGTCTTTTTTGCAGCAGTGATGATGCTGGTCTGTTTCTGATCAATGCACTCTTCAATTACAGAAACTGCTTTTGGGTTTTCAGCTGCCATGAACTCTTTAACCCTGGCCTTGATGAACTCCTCAAAGTGGACTTTAGGATTGCACGTGTACGTTAAGTAGTTTTTAAACCTCTCATCCTTATCTCCCTTCTGCTCTGCTAAAGACTTGAGAATGTGTTTTTCCAGATCAGCTCTGTTCCCATTAAATGGTGCTTTCTCTCTCATCTGTCCAGACACAAATTGAGCGATCTTGTTGTAGACACTCTGAAGAATCGCTTCTTTCAGTTTACCGCAAACCCGGTCTCCAAGTATCGCTGCTGATGTTGCTCCCTCACAGTATTTCTGAAAGATGTTAAAATACTCATCCCTTTTCTTTTCAAAATAATTAAGTGGATCATTTACTTCTCTGAATTTCCTGTGAAGCTCTGAGATGCTTTGTGCTGACTGTTCACACACATAAAGTGAGAGATCGACATAGAAATCTTGGTTAAAGACAGAGACATCATCAGATAACTTTCGATCTTTCTTGAATTTTGTTTCAAATTCCTGCACCTGGGTTTTGACGTCCTGTGCAATGCGTTGAATATAATGTGAATTGTATCCCTGTGTTGAGAACGGAAATGACTCCACCTGTTTTTTGGTTTGTTCAGTGACCTGATTAATGAGATCACGTATTGGTTGGTTTAAGTTCTCTGGTGTAAATGGATTTCTCCACAAAAATTTGTCAATATTCCTTTTCATCGCGCCCTTGGAAGTTGGGATATAGCTGCTGTAATCACTGACAATTCCAATTCCTCTATACTTTGAAGAACGCTTTCGATTTGAAACCAAGTCATGTTTGTAGACCTCTCCCACAACTTCAGTTACATTTGAGATGTTAACATCTTTGATTTTTGGAGCTTGTTTAGTTATTTCAGAGACCCATTGTTCCCACATGGAATCAAACTCCTTACTTGTGTCCGTTTTACAGTTAGTTTCTCTTTTAAGTCTTGAAGCAAGCTCTTTGCTCTTTTCAAAGAGTGTCTTCTCATAGCTCACACGTTGCTTATCAAGGTTTTGTCTCATGCTTCTCTGCTGAATGCTATCATCCACTTTTCTCTTTGCTTCCTCTATTAGATCATCATGGAGGTTCTGGATTTGGGTCTCAAATCTGCATTTCCACTGAATCAGTGTTTCCTTTTCACTGTCTTCTTCAAAATATTGTTTAAATGCATTTTGGACATCCTTTAGTGTTCCTGCCATTTCTTCTTTCAGAACTTTCCTCTGGACTGTTTCTATGATTCCACTGGCTACTCTGTTCAGCATTTTGTTTTCTACAGTCATCATTTCACTCCTCAGACTCCAGGTCCAGTTCCCATACTTCTGCTCCAGTCTCCTGTACACTGAGATCTCTTGTGCATTTTTAAAACTGAAAACAAAATTTTCGTCCAGTAAAGCATTCCACAGATCTTTCAAACGCTTTTGAAACTGTGATAATTTCAGGCCATCTGTAGTTTTTGCACGAGAAAGAATATCTCTCTTTAGTCCTTGGATGTTTTTGCTGTAGCATGGGTTTGGTGGTGCCATGGGTGGAGAACCCTCCCAGAGCTGTGAAAAATACTTCACATCACGCTCTACATCAAATGCAATGACATCAGTGAAATTTTCTGCACAGTCGTCTTCATCTTTAGCTGCTAATTTAGTCATTTTATCCAGTGTTTCCTGCAAATTTCTCCTTCCATCCAGGATTTTCTCTCTAGCTCTAATATCAGAAACATTCTGATGCACAAACATGCAGCTGGGGTTTAGCCTGACCTTCTTCATCCTCAGGAATGCATGAACAACAATCTGAAGTATTTCCTGCATCTCAGTTGGGTTCTCTCCAAAGATGTTAATCAAAGTCATGTTTCCTAATCCTACCACAAATGTGGAAAGTTCATTGTCATGATGGATGGTGTTGCTTCCAGCCAGTTCTGGAGCTCTGAGACCTTCAGTATCAACAACCAAAATGTAGTCAATCTTCCACTCTTCCTTCATGTCCTCAGAAACTCTAACCAGCTGCATAAAGGCTCCTCTGGTGCATCTGCCTGCACTTACTGCAAACTGGAGCCCAAACATGGCGTTCAGCATGGTGGATTTCCCAGAGCTCTGAATTCCCAAAACTGACAACACAAAAACTCTCTGGTCTCCCAGTATCCTGATGACTTCATCTAAAACAGCTGAAACCCAAGTTAGAGGAACATAAGCTGCATCACCGTCCATCAGCTCCATCGGGTGCCCAGATATCATGAGCTTAGCAGCAAGTTCAGGCAGTTTATTCACGTTTCCAACCCGGTTCCCTCTCATGCTTTTTTCTTCAGAGACTGAGGCTTCATAAATCTGGCCCATCTCTCTCAGCATGTGCTCCAAGCCAAAGTTAGCAGCATTCAGTTCTTTTGATATTTTTTGTAACTTTGATTCTTCAGTCTTCAGTTTGTCCAGATTAATTCGTTCAGTTTTTTGCTTTTCAGGTTTGTCTTGCTTTTTTTTCAAATCATGCACATCTATCCATTTTTGGTAATACTCTTGTTGGATGGTAGAGAGTTTCTCTGAAGTGAATTCAGTCAGCCCAATTACAGTCCATCTGAGGAAATACACTCTCTCACTGACTGACAGGTTTAATCTCTCACTGATCAAACCATCGACAAATAACTTCATGAGGTCACTGAATCCATGTTTCTGTTGTTTCCTTCTGAGATCCTTCATTTTAGTTTTCTTGTTGCTGAGCTCGTTTTCTATGTTGTTACTTTGAAGTCGCCGTAAGTCTTTGCTCGTTTGGCACCAGTCGTGCCACAGTTTTCCCTGGCAGGGCAGATAGTTCTCTTTTACCCTCAGTGGATCTTTTCCTTTGAGAAAACCCATTATATTTTGTGCAGCTTCCTTTCCTCTCTTACAGGCCTCATTGTGCTCATCCACACTGACCTCTGAGTTGTTGGTCATTTTCTCAAGATTGAAGGTCCTGTGTTTTTGTGAGAGACATTTCCTGATAATATTTCTGAGTACATTAGATGCATTAGACTGACTTCCACTTTTTAGTTCCACTCTGTATTTTCCTGTACCGATCTCACACACATCATCTTCATCATCATTCTCTTCATCAGTAAGAACAACAATGAGAGGTGTCAGGGATTCGCAAAGCTCCTCTACAAGTCTCATATGATTATCATCCTCATCAAGCTTAGGCAAAAGTACAACATTTACAGAGGCCGTGGTCGTAAGTATCTCTCTCTGAGTTACAGCTCTGCTGGAATCACCATGAAGATTACAGAAAGCAACACATTCAGTGAAATGATCAGAGCTTTCCTCAGATGGACAGTACCAAGTGATCTCCACCACTCCATCCATCAGTAGACGGTTTCTGCTGCTGCCTGGACAGTGTCTGTGGAAAAATGTGTTGTGCCTCTCATTAATCAGGTTGTTGATCAGCTGAGACTTGGATAAGGAAACAGACCCAAGCCTGAAGAATGCCACCATTGGAGTTTCTGCTTTGGAAACAGGTCGAGTCTCGCTGATGATTTGTCCTGAAGCATCAGTCGACTTCCAGCTCTTGTTGATTTGCCGCATTGTCCAGAAAGGAAATTCAATTTTCCCACTAAAGGGATTGGGTACCAGCAGAGGGATCGCATACTGACACTGTGCCAGTTTAGCCACCATGATTTGTTGAAGAAAATGATCTGCACAAAGGAACACTGCCATCTGAACATCCATTGGGTGAATCTCAGCCTGTTTCCTTTCAGTCTTTACATCCTGTTTTTTACAAAGAGCAGCAAAAGCACCTCCTTTAGCTCCTGTCAGAGATTTAGGTACGTTGGTTTCGTTTCTGACAGAGATGTGTCGTGCTCTGTAATCTCCTGTCAAAAGCCGTTGCATGAAAACATGAACCAGTTCGTTCTCTTTACTGGGCTCTTTGTACTCTAAAGTGGATTTGGATATTTCAAGAAAGTGTGTGCTGGTAAGTTTGTCTTCATATTTCTTCTTCAGACCAAGTCGAAGCAACAGGTCTTCTACTCCATTTGATTTTCTCTCCTGAGAAAAAAAAATCACACAAAATATCACCAGCATTTAAAATAAATAACCGAAATGCCTTTTTCTCTGCATGCTAGACATGTAGACAAACTGAGGATGGACATCTTTCTGTGTTGTGGTGTTGCTCACCATCTGGTGCTCTTTGTTTTCTTCCAGTGAATGTTGCGGTCTCAACTTATCGTGTTGGACAGACTGCTTTCCTGGATGCTGAGAACAGATTAGATTAGATCAGATCAGATTCAACTTGATAGTCATTTGACTAGTGACAAGTACTAAGGCAACGAAATGCAGTAATTAATGTCTGTCACCACCAATAATAAATAATAATAAACATCTTCCACCACTAGCAAGTTCTCAGCTTGCAATCCCAATGAAGAGAGTCACTGGTAATGTTTGAGGTTTGGGATGTAATCAGTGTGAATACTTGATCCAGATTGAACAGGTGATGCTTTATAAACAAATACAAATGCAGAAACAAAGAGGTTGTGGGTTTTTGTTTTTTGAATGAAGCTTTCCAAAGCGGGCGGCACGGTGGTGTAGTGGTTAGCGCTGTCGCCTCACAGCAAGAAGGTCCTGGGTTCGAGCCCCGGGGCCGGCGAGGGCCTTTCTGTGTGGAGTTTGCATGTTCTCCCCGTGTCCGTGTGGGTTTCCTCCGGGTGCTCCGGTTTCCCCCACAGTCCAAAGACATGCAGGTTAGGTTAACTGGTGACTCTAAATTGAGCGTAGGTGTGAATGGTTGTCTGTGTCTATGTGTCAGCCCTGTGATGACCTGGCGACTTGTCCAGGGTGTACCCCGCCTTTCGCCCGTAGTCAGCTGGGATAAGCTCCAGCTTGCCTGCGACCCTCTAGAAGGATAAAGTGGCTAGAGAGAATGAGATGAGATGAGAGCTTTCCAAAGCTTCACAGGAGATCTAGATAAGACCAGACTTGAGCATCAGGGCTGGGATCCCACAGGATGCAACACGAAGTTTGTGTGAGGGGAAATTTTTCACTTATTTTACTTTTCAACTTGCACCCTGGTATAATGATCACACTTACACCTGAAGACAGACCACTGAAAAATTAGAACGTAAATGGCATCAGACTAAATTGGTAGTAGTCCAGTTAGCATGGAAGGAGAGCCTCCTGAAGTATAGTAAATTGTTCTACAGGCCTTCTGACTTTCACAGCACACTTGCAGCATGGTGACCAGAATAAAGATATTTGCTGAAAACAAAATTCATATATATTTCTATATTTAAATTATTTTTGCTCCTCTGCAGCCCAGTCCTTCCAAAAGTCCAGCCTTTCTCTTTTTGTTTGTTCTTTTTCACCTCCCTTTCCCCCTCTCTTAAATTTGTGAGTAAGCTGAGTTTACTGTAGTCTCATCTCATCTCATTATCTCTAGCCGCTTTATCCTGTTCTACAGGGTCGCAGGCGAGCTGGAGCCCAGCGCTCGAAACTAACGGTGTCCCGACATCCCGGGGACCATAAAAAATGTCATCGGGACACAAAATGATCATATCTGGGACAATCCTGGGACAATGGAAAAAAATAGATCTAGAAAAAAGTTCTACATTAATATTATTTACAAAGCCGTAACACATACGTAGACATTCACCTAATTTGTCAATTTTAATTTTAAAACGTTAACAGCGAAAAATACATAGTAGCTACACTTTCGATGCACCTGCATCAGTAGGCTACAGAGCAGCGCATTCTGTTCTAGAATCTTCGGCCGGTGTCCGCATTATATGGACTTGGAATGGAATTGCTACCGCACACACTGCGCCGACTCTTGCCAGAACAAAAACGCTTAAGCGGTTGAAGCGGACCGACCGCGGGGAAGAAACTGAAAGCCCAGACATAACGTCTCCGGGACCTTCAGGATCCAAAGTGTCATCGCCTGGTCTGCAGGCAACGCTAGCAACTGAATGAACTTAATGAACACTGTTAGACACGTTATAAAATACAACAGGAATGATGTGGATGATATTGACGGAAGATACCGTTCAACAGAATAAGTGAGTTTTCTTGGTGTCTTTCTAGTTCAGAAAGTTTAGTCAGTCAGCAGCACAACTAGGCTCGGACCTGGCACTATGCTGATGTTGCTAACATTTGCACCCACGTTTCGGCAGCGAAAGTTCATAAAATGGATAACGGAAAGTTCATAAAAAATGGATAACGGTAATGGATAACGGAAAGTTCATAAAAATGGATAACGGTAATGGTGAAAATTATAAGTTGGCCTTATAAATGCCAAAAGATATTCAAGGTATAAGTCGATGAAATGAACATAAAAGGGGTCTTATTTTCAACTAAAGTGTACTGCAGATGTAGGGAGTTGAAACATTTTCTGAATGAGCTAGTTGGCCCCTTTAAATAAACGGGTATCTATTCATACAGTGAGATCGCCAAAGTTTAATAAACTGAAAATGCAATAACTGTAATTTTGAAGTAGATGATGTATAGGACATGTGTCGCTTATGTCTTGTGACTTATTGTAAAAATGATATAAAGGGTTCAAAATCGCATAGTTACAAATATAATAGTAACTTCATATGATAATATTAACCACTGGTTATTTCAGAGAGGAAAAAAATGGGGACACTATTGCTTCCATTCGGGACAATACAGCACAGAATTCGGGACCACTGGGGGACACAAAGAAAAAAAGTTAATTTCGAGCCCTGCAGGAGCCTATCCCAGCTGACTACGGGTGAAAGGCGGGGTTCACCCTGGACAAGTCGCCAGGTCATCACAGGGCTGACACATAGACACAGACAACCATTCACACTCACATTCACACCTACGCTCAATTTAGAGTCACCAGTTAACCTAACCTGCATGTCTTTGGACTGTGGGGGAAACCGGAGCACCCGGAGGAAACCCACGCGGACACGGGGAGAACATGCAAACTCCGCACAGAAAGGCCCTTGCGGCCACGGGGCTCGAACCCGGACCTTCTTGCTGTGAGACGACAGCACTAACCATGACGCCACCCTCCCTTAAAAATATTTTTAGTTATTATATTTCAGTATGTTCCTGTTGAGTGGATGTTTGGCTTATCTCAATCGGACAAAGGCAAACATTTTCTTCTACTGTCTTGCCAACTAGAATGATCAAATTTGTAATTGTTGTTTGGTTGTTCCAGGAGCATCACCCAGTCGGGGCCCGAGCCAACATGGAGGGCTTCATTTTGCAGTGCCTTGGGCAACAGTATTGTGTGGGTCAATGTAGTGGAATTTAGAATTGGTTTGCATCTCATAAAATTGAGTAGGTGTGAATTACTGAATTGCCCCTTGCATGGGGGCAGCACGGTGGTGTAGTGGTTAGCGCTCTCGCCTCACAGCAAGAAGGTCCGGGTTCGAGCCCCGTGGCCGGCGAGGGCCTTTCTGTGCGGAGTGTGCATGTTCTCCCCGTGTCCGCGTGGGTTTCCTCCAAGTGCTCCGGTTTCCCCCACATTCCAAAGACATGCAGGTTAGGTTAACTGGTGACTCTAAATTGACCGTAGGTGTGAATGTGAATGGTTGTTTGTCTCTGTGTGTTGTCCTGTGATGATCTGGTGACTTGTCAAGTGTGTACCCCGCCTCTCATCAATAGTCAGCTGGGATGGGCTCCAGCTTGCCTGAGACCCTGTACAAGATAAGCGCTTATGGATAATGGATGGATGGATGGGAAATGCAAATAAAAAGAAAGCAGAGATTTGTAAATGTACTTTGACTTGTATTTCATTGCAGCCAGAATTAACCCAGGTTATTTCATGTTTTGATGGTCAACTTCATTTCATTTGTTAATATACGTAGATCCATTCCCATGTTTCAGATCTGCAACACATTTCAAAAAAGTTGGGACAGGGGCAGTTTAGGGCTAGTAATGAGGTAAAACAATTAAATAATGATGTGATGTGAAACAGGTGATGTCAGCCAGTGACTGTAATCATGATTTGGTACAAAATCAGCATCCAGGAAAGGACGAGACTTTGAAGAGTAAATATGGCCAAGGATCTCCAGTTTATCAACAAATGCATGAGAAAATTTTTGAAATGTTTCAAAACAATGTTCCTCAAAGAAAGATAGGAAGGGATTTGGATATTTCACCCTCTACAGTGCTGAATATCATTAAGCCATTCAAGGAATCTGGAGGAATTTTGGTGTGTTTCAGCCAGCTCACAGACCACAACGTAAAAAGAGGCAGACACCCAAAAATGTATTGTTAAAACAAGCGATCTTTTTTAATAAAGAGCAAATAATCACTGCTCAGGTTGAGGGGAAATGGTGTGAATGCTGGCGTGCATGTATGGATGCAAATGCAGGCATCAATCGGTCAGCTATGGGAGAGAGAAAAGAGAAAACAACGAAAGGAGGAGAGAAATAAATAAAGAGCGAGAGTGTGTGGGGAAAATGTCAAAATCAAAGTATGTGCCTGCAGGAAGGAAGACAAGTACCCCCAGGTAAGAGAGCTCCTTTTATATCCACACCCTTCTCCAGGTGCGCCGAGTTAACGAATTAGCCCACGTCAGCTCAACCTGCCCGTACACTGACAGGAGAAGGCCTGTAGGGAGACACAGGGGGTCGTAACAGGTGTGCAAAGGGCAAAGGGCTCAAGCCTAATCTGAACACCCGTGATCTCCAATCCCTCAGACAGCACTGCATCAAAAACTGTCATTCATCTATAGCTGATAGAACCACATGGGTTCGGGATTACTTTGGCAAACCTTTGTCAAGCTCTACAATACAGAGTTACATCCACAAACACCAGTTAAAACTTTACTGTGCCAAAAGGAAGCCTTACGTTAACTGTGTCCAGAAGTGCTGTTGACTTCTCTGGGCTCAGAGGCATCTGGGATGGACCATCACACAGTAGAAACATGTATTGTGGTCAGACTCTTTCTACACTTGCATCCATCGTCACATCCACACGCATCTGCACACATTCGCGCTTGGCATGGGTCGAACTTCTACTCATGCGCATTTGCACTCTGAACAGCAAGGACTAATTACACACACCTGTCCTGGATTAAAGCACAATCAGTGCACACTTAAAAGGATGCTGCCAACACACACATTGTGAAGTATTGAGTTTCCCAGTGACTCTTACCGAGCCATATGTTTGTACTGTCTTCCAGGTTTTTGACTCTTGTCTGCATTTCAGTTTCTACTTCTGCCTAGTCATTTTGTGCCTCACTTGACCTCTGCTTGTCTACTGTTTATGATTTTGCCTGCTTATTTGGATTGTTTGCCTGCATGCCTTTTAATAAACTCTTCTGCACTTACATCCGCTACCACCATACTGACAGAATACTTTGCCGACACGTGGATGTAGTGGAAGAGAGCAGGCACACTGGTAAATGCCACGCCCGAGTTTCCGTGCCTCAGCCCGGATCGATAATTTTTCTGCAGTGAGTTGATTTGAACACACCGGCACCCTATCATGGAATGGATTACCCACTGAATGGATTTTTGTTGGAACCACTTTTGTCAAGGAACATTATTTACATTGCAATATTTGCAACAAGTTGTATTTGGTAGGTGGCTCTTTCCTGGGACCTTCCTGCCCTTCCGTGTGCATATGTGGAAAGCGTCGGGGCAGGGAGAGCACATCTCCCTGCCCGACCATGTGCCTACATGCAAAGGCTAAAGTAGGGAGAGCTGCAGCAAAATCCCCCAAAACCACCATGCCAGGCAGACCTCCTTGGCCTTCCATGCTTCCATGGAAGAGCCAGCAGAAGGAGCTCACTGAACTATTAATTAGGAAGAAAGTTAAACTAAGATGAAATACGGTGAGGTGAGTTGAATCTTCACAGATTGCTGTTGGGGTAATATAGCTAGTAAGTTTATACAGAGAGCCTGAGCAGCTATGCAATAATGTTTATGTTTAACCTAGTGCAGTCTCAATGAACAGGACAGGTCAGGCTGGATGGTACCGTCTCTGGACATAGTTAGCAAAATTCTGAAATTCAAAGCGAACAAGAAATCGGCCATCATTGTCCAAGCCTGGAATACAGGCTGTTCAAACAATGAAATTATCCAAAGCAGAGGACCTTGTGAGGCGCGTCACAAATTTATTAATAACAGAACTGAGGAGCCCTTGTTAATGATGTTTACAGTTGCTGTCTCATTGTCACAAAAACAGGATTTGCTTCTTGACCAGTGTTTACCCCACAGAAGACAAGCTACATGATTGGGTAGATCCCATTAGAGCAGTGGAAGAAGTGTCAGCTGACAAGGATGACAATTCTTTGGGCCGTGCATCAGCAAACCACTGATTATTAAAATCCTCCCAACCAATGGAAAGGGCTGTGTCTGTGAACAACGTAATTGCTCATGGAGAGTCCAGGTTTCATCATAGAAGAATGAGACACCGTTCCATTACCCAACAGAAGGAGACCAGTAACGGCCTTCAGATCTGCAGTCTGTATCCAAGCTTATCCTATCATGGAGTTCTCTACAGATTAAGAGAGATCAAAAGTGTAGATATAAATGATGTCCCTGGGGAATAACGTACATCACGTAATTAAGATGCCCAAACATAGAAACAGTTCCCTTTTGAAATTGCTATTGCCTCCTGCACTTCTCACGACCTCTCTGAAATTATTGATTTTTCCGAGAGGCAGTGAAGCTTGCATCCGGTCGCTGTCTGAGGTGATGCCTAGAAATCCTATAGTCAAGTCAGGGTTTTTTTTTGTATAGCATTTTTAACAGACATTGTTGCAAAGCAGCCTTATAGAAAATTAAAGACTTCAAACATGATCTAATTTTATCCCTAATTTAGTTCAACTTTTATTTGTCACATATAATTACAAGTAATTACAGTGCAATTCTTATGTACCTTAGGTCGTTGAGAGTATAAAAATATATATATAAGATAAATTAAAAACAATAGAAATAAAGGGGAAAAAACCTCTAAACTAAATTAATGAGTGGAAACATGGCAGAGATGTGATGATTGTGTGGTTACGAGTCCTTAATGTCCAAAGTGCAGTAGTACATAGTAGTGTACCTTGTTATCATTATGAAGAGTTCAACAGTCTGATGGCCTGAGGGAAGAAGCTCCTCCTCATCCTCTCAGTGTTGGCCTTCAGCTGACGGTAGCATCTCTCTGAAGGCAGCAGGGAGAACAGTCTATTATTTGGGTGGCTGGGGTCGCTGGCGATCTTCCTGGCTCTGTCCTTGCAGTGGCTGGAATAAATGTCCTGCAGGTTAAGGAGGGTGGTCCTGATGGTTCTCTCAGCAGAGCGAACCACCCTCCTGAGAGCCAGCTGGTCTCTCCTGGTGGTGCTTCCCATCCAGTTAGTGATGCTCCCACTCAGGACACTCTCAATAGCGCAGGAGTAAAAGTTCCTTAGTGTCCTGAGTGGGAGTTTGAAGTCCTTCAGTCTCCTTAAGAAGTAGAGGTGCTGGCAGCCTTTCTTAACCAGGGTGTTGGTGTGACAGGACCAAGAGAGGTCCTGTGAGATGTGGACACCCAGGTATTTGAAATTGTCCACTCTCTCTACCTGGGCCCCGTTGATGCAGATGGGTTGGAGGTCTGTCTGCTGCTTCCTGCTCATCGTTATTGGAGATGAGGCCCACCACAGCTGCATCATCAGCAAACTTAATGATGGTGTTGGAGTTTGAAGTGGCCATACAGTCATGAGTGTACAGGGAGTACAGCAAAGGGCTCAGAATGCATCCTTGGAGGGAACCATTGTTGAGGGTGAGGGGAGATGAAGTGTGGCGGCCTACACGTGCCACCTGTGGTCTGCCTGTAAGGAAGCTGTGGATCCACCGGCACAATGAGGGGTGCAGGCTGAGATCACACAGTTTTTGGGCCAGCCTGGAGGGGATTATGGTGTTAAATGCTGAGCTGTAGTCAATGAACAGCAGTCAAGCGTAGGATCCCCTTTTGGTGTCCAGATGAGCCAAGGTGGTGTGAAGTAGGTGAGAAATGGTGTCATCTGTGAATCTGCTGGAGCGATAGGCAAACTGTAGCAGATCCAGGGTAGCAGGCAGGGAGGAGGTGATGAGGGGTTGGACTAGCCTTTTGAAACACTTCATCACCACAGATGTTAGGGCTATGGGGTGATAGTTGTTCAGGCAGCTGGGCTGGGGTTTCTTAGGCACAGGAACTATGACAGACTGTTTGAAGCAGGTGGGGACAATGCACTGAGAAAGGGAGAGGTTGAATATTACCATGAAGACACTTGCTAGCTGGTTAGCACAGGCCTTAAGGACACAACCTGTGATCCCATCCGGACCCGCTGCCCTCCTGGGATTCCTGGGAGTGAGTGCCATCCTCACATCGTGCTCCGTCACGGTGAGCACTGTCTCCTCTCTGCCGGTGATTATGTCAGCTTGTTTGCAGGTCATCTCGAAGCGGGCATAAAAGTTGTTAAGTTCATTGGCGAGAGATTTGTCGGCGTTCGTCAGAGGAGTGCGAGCTGATTTATAGTCCATGATGATCCGTAGTCCTTGCCATAGCCCCCTGGGATCCTGCTGGTACAAATGATCCTCCAGCTTCCTCCCATACCGCCGTTTAGCCTCCTTCACTGCTTTACGAAGGTTGTAAGAAGCAGCCTTGTATTTTTCCATGTTCCCAGTTAACAGCTCGGTGTTATAGGCAACAGTGCATGATCTCAGAGCATCGCAAACAGTGTTATCCACCCACAGCTTCTGGTTGGGAAATGTCCTGACTATGCTTTTGGGAGCACAGTCCTCCGCTAGCTTCCCAATGAATCCCACCACCGCTTCTGTAAACACGTTGATGTCATCACCTGAGCTGTGCCAGAACAAATCCCAGTTGGTGATGTTGAGTGCGTCTTGTAAGATCGCCACTGATTGGTCAGACCATCGCGTCACCTCCCTGCATGCCGGGGCTTCCACTTTCAGTTTTTTAATGTACTTAGGCATGAGGAAAATAGCGGAGTGATCTGACTTACCGAAGGGGGGAAGAGATGTAGCTTTGTAGCCCTCTTTGAACGGCGAGGAGCAGTGATCTAGAGTCTTACTTCCTCTGGTAGGACAAGTGATATGTTGCCGGAAGTCCGGTCTTATCGTCCTTAAGTTGGCTCGATTGAAATCGCCAGCTACTATGAGAGCTGCGTCCCTGTGATTAATCTCATAGCTGGAGAGGGCTTCATGGAGTTCAGATAGGGCAGTGTCCGTGTCCGCTTTAGGTGGAATATAAACGGTGCTAAAGATGACTTACAAGAACTCTCGAGGGAGATAGAATGGCTGGCGTTTGAGAGATAGGAGCTCCAAGTTGGGTGAGCAGGAACAGGTTAAAGGTGTTATGTTCCTGGGATCACATCATCTGTTGTTGACCATTAAGCACACTCCCCCTCCTCTCAACTTGTCCGACTCCTCAGTGCAGTCCATGCGGTAGACTGATAGAAACTCCGTCGGTTGCACGGCATGGTCCGAGACCGAGGGGGACAGCTATGACTCAGTGAGACAAATAATGTTACAGTCTCGTATATCCCGTTGGTATTTGAGTCTAGCCCTGAGGTCTTCGAGCTTGTTTTCAAGGGACTGGACGTTGGCTAGCAGAATGCTAGGCAGAGGTGGACGATGTGCCTTTCTCCTCAGCCAGTTCCTGGTTTCTGCTTGTTTGCATCTGGATCTTTTCCTCGGCCTGAACTTGGCGTGCCCTCCATTGTTGTTGGACCCCCGCAGTATCTCGTCCGGCAGTGAGAAGCTGAATTCCCTTAAAAATAAAAAAACTTTGCACTTCTCTCCAATATCTATCAGAGTCTGTCTGGTGTACATAGTTAGACAGAGAGTGCAGGCTGTGCAAAAAAGCTGAAAATAGTAATACATAACGCTAAATACGCAAAAATTACCGGAGCAGGTACAATGGCTGCCTGCCTCACTGGCGCCATCTTGGAAAAAGATTTATTCATGATTTATTTCTGATGAGCAAGCCTGTGGTGACAGTGGCAAGGAAAAACTACCTCAGATGGGATGAGGAAGAAACCTTGAGAGGCACCACACTCAAAAGGGGACCCTTCCTCATTTGGGTGAAAAAAGATAGCATGATTATAAATAATTTGTTTCTATAATGGTGTCCTATAGTCACAAGTACAACCGTGTAACCAGGAAAATCATTATAGTTTTAACATGAGGTCTGTTTTGTTGAAATTATCCACTGTTCATTGATGCTTTGAGCTTCATAATTATGAAGAGCAGATAAATTGATTATTACGCTCTTTTATTTATTAATTTTATTTTATTACTTTTCTTCACCCCCCAAATAGTTACAAGGCACTATCTTATAGAGTAAACGCGAGTTATCAAATTGAGTAGTAGGGTGGTGACATCATTGTTCTGCGATGCAGGAGCTGATCTCTGCAGCTAATTTGGGAGCATGGAGGATGTAAACAAACCTGCTGTTACTGGAAAATGCAAACTTGTAGAAGGAGTCAACTGGACTTCAGGCTTGGATTCTGGATGTAGGGCTCTCATAAAATTGTGCCTTCTTTCACCTTGTGTTATGTAGTGGGACTCAATTTCCCAGAATTCTGTGTTTTCCTTTTCCTTTGTCACATTGTAGTTTTTCTTTAAAATGGCACTGTTTAGATCAACCTGCCTGTTAGTTACATCATTTACAAAAAAAGTTAATATGTAGAGCCAATGTGTGAAAAAAATATATATGTTGTGTTCCCAAACGGGATGTATCCCATACTGCCTGAGGAGGAAAGCGGAAGCTAAGTTGAACTTGATGGCTGAGGGAGAGGCTGCGTTTTTTCCCTCCTCGACAGATTTCAAGTTATCATCTGTTAGCCTAAAATATAAAGTGACTGAATTAGAGGAGGGGAAAGAGCAAGCGAGACAGCAACATCTAATCCAGTGGGAGTGCTGAATCCAGTGGGAGAGCTGATTCAGATAACGAGCCTACAGCGGGACTCACCTGGACAGTTAGTTTTTTCCACGACGGGTGTTGAAACGTGCTATGGACAGCTAGGACAACCCGCCCAGTTTCGTGAGTATTGAGTTGTTGTCAACCAAGGCAGCAACCTGGGACTAAGTAAGAGTTAGCGTGTGCTAGGTGTGTTTTGCTCACGCATCAGTCACCACAGTTCGGAATATTACAAACGTGCACGAACGCAACGAATGGGCCCCAACGCATGCATTAGTTCAAGCGCTTGATTAGCTGACAGGACGGTAATTTTGACTACTGTACACTTTACTGAAAATGTGATGTCTTTTCATTATGGTGGCAAACGTAGTGTGTATTTGTTACAGGTAGTAATTTTTTTTCATAACTTTCCTTTGATGTTTCAATGCAAACGTGTTAAGATCAAGAGTCTGACGTTAGACAATATGTCTTTGTGTAACATGTTTTATCTGTACACTACCACAGAATGTGTTCCCATTTAATTTTCTTTTTTTTCTTTCTAATGAGGTTGAAAGTCAAGAAATAAGCAGATCAAGTTATTATTCATTTTTTTATGGATATATCCCTGAATGGATTAAAATATACATTTAGTTAAGTCAACTCATTTGGGTATTTTCTATTCTTTCGGGTATAACCTGATAAATACCAAGTCCCTCATCTAGGTGGTAAATGGGAAGTGTAGTCATTTCATCATCACTAGCTGGAGACCTAGGATCCTGTTTATGTTTGTATATTATTTGAGTGTGACCCCAGTGTATATAGTAGAGACACTAGGGAGAAAGGGGTTACATGGAGTTCATGGTGGCAAGTGATGCTGGACAAGGCTGACAAGAAGTTATTCGGGTCCATAGGTGCGGCTGCTGGGGCTTAGACTCTCACTCTTGGGTGGCGGAGCAGCCGGGGTTTGGACTGCAGAGGTGTGGCAGGGTTTATGTTTTCGGTGGCTTCCCTAGGAGTAGGGATGCTGAATAGATCTGCAGCTGGGGGCTCAATGCAGATGCCCCCTGCAACAAACAGTTCCTCGAGGGACGTGCTGACTGGAGCTGTGATGCTATTTATGAACACAATTTTCAGGAGCCTGGGTGCAGGCCATTCTTTAATCCTGGGAGCAAAAGACTGCTACATTCCAAACAAGAGCTCTGGCTAATGGAAATGGTGCTCACTTGCAAAATTTTGGGTGGGGTTGGGGGCTGAGACTCCAGAGGCGAATGAAATGGCAGAGGAGGAGGCCTTCACTCCAGAGCTTCCTTCAGAGGCCAATGCAATGGCAGATGAGGAGGTCTTCATGCCAGAGCTCCCTCCAGGGGGCAACACATTGGCAGAGGAGAAGGAATCTGCTCCAGAGTCAGCTCCAGAGCCAGCACCAGAGGCCAACAGGGTGGCCTCTGTTCCACTGTGAGCTCCAGCGCCAGAGGCTGACAGGGTGGCTTCTCACTGCCAGCTCCAGAGCTGGTGCCAGAGGCTGACAGGGTGACCTCAGCTCCAGATTTTAGTTGGAACAAGCTCTTTTCCATTCCGCCTGGCTTCGAAGACATCATTGGCATGCCACCTGGCTTCAAGGAGTTCATTGTTCTACTGCCTGGCTTTGAGGACCTCATCACTCCACCGCCTGGCTTAAAAGACGTTGTCATTCCACCACCTGGCTTCAATGTGGATGAGCTCTTCACTTCACTGCCTAGCTTCAATGTGGATGAGCTCTTCACTCCACCACCAGGCTTCAAGGACATGACTGCTCCACTACCAGGCTTCATTGATGATGAGACTATCACTGAAGCTAAGTCTAGACCTGCTGTGGAGTCCAGATCTGAGCCCATCCCCACATACGTACCCATGCCAATGCCAAAGCCCAGGTACGAGCCCAAGTCCATGTCCTGTCCAGAGCCCATGCCCATGTCCTGTCTGGAACTGTTAGAATCTGGTGCCACATCTGCCCAGAGCCAGAGCGGAACACTGATGGGACTGTGTCTAGCACCAGATCCTTGCTGCCATGGGTCATTCAAGGAGGATTTTAGCTCCCTGAGGGAGCTCTTTTTTTGGGGGGGGGCTTCTGTCCCATCTGCGTGCATCCATGCGCATTTGCACTTAATGTGCATCAAACTTC
The DNA here is from genome assembly GCF_027579695.1 of Neoarius graeffei. NCBI lineage: Eukaryota > Metazoa > Chordata > Actinopteri > Siluriformes > Ariidae > Neoarius > Neoarius graeffei. Next base: position 2,209,877 of record NC_083582.1, on the reverse strand, counting down.
TACTCGTGCGCGTTTGGGCTCTGAGTAACAAGGACCAATTACACACACCTGCCCTGGATTAAAGCACAATCAGTGTGCACTTAAAATGACACTGCCAACACACACATTATGAGGTATTGAGTTTCCCAGTGACTCTTACCAAGCCGTATGTTTGTATTGTCTTCCTGGTATTTGACTCTCATATGCATTCTGTTTTCTGCTTCTGTCTTCTGCCTAGTCTATTCAGTTTGTGCCTCACTTGACCTACCTAGCAACTCACAGCTCAAAGCACATCATGAAGTTTGCTGATGACATGAGTGTGGTGGGTCTCCTCAGTAAGAACGATGAGTCAGCATACAGAGAGGAGGTGCAATGGCTATCGGAATGGTGCAGTGTTAACAACCTGTCTCTGAACGTGGACAAAAGAGATGGTTGTTGGCTTCAGAAGAACATGGAATGACCACTCTCCACTGTATATCAATGGCTCACATGTGGAGAACACCAAAAGCACCAAATTCCTTGGTGTTCATCTGGCAGAGAACCTCACCTGGTCCCTCAACACCAGCTCCATAGTCAAGAAAGCCCAGCAGCATCTCTACTTCCTACTGAGACTAAGGAAAACCCATCTCCCATCATCCATCTTCACAAAGTTCTACAGAGGGACTATTGCTAGCATTCTGAGCAGCTGCATCACGGTCTGGTTTGGGAACTGCACCGTCTTGGATCCCAAGACCCTACAGTGGATTGTGAGGACAGCTGAGAAGATCATCGGAGTATCTCTTCCCTCCATCACAGACATTTACACCACATGCTGCATCTGGAAAGCCACCAGCATCATGGCCGACCCCACACACAATCTCTTCACAAGCCACCAGCATCATAGCCGACCCCACACACAACCTCTTCACCCTCCTGCCATCTAGAAAAAGGTACCGAAGCATTCGGGCCTTCACAGCCAGACTCTGTAACAGTTATTTCACACATGCCATCAGACTCCTCAACTCTGAGGGACTGGACTGATTTCTCACAGACTGTTGAACACACCACTCACACTGCATTCCTTGCACAGTGGACAATAATGCACTATTACTTTACAATGTTTACAATGTCCTTCACACACACAAGGTTTCCATTTATTTATTCCCTTTTCATATACTACCTCAATGTGCACACTCAACTCTGCACTTTATGTTGTTTGTGTTGTTTATGTTTGTGCAGTGTTGTGTAACGGAGTTAAAATGCACTTTATTAATTTTTGTTTCAATTTCTTTTTGTGAAATTTTATTTGTCATTTAATTATTCTTTTGAGTATTTGTAAATTTTCTCTCAATGAGTTATTTTCATTTACTGTTATTTTTATTTGCATTTCCCATGGAAAGAACTTTTTGGCGGGGCGGCACGGTGGTGTAGTGGTTAGCGCTGTCGCCTCACAGCAAGAAGGTCCTGGGTTCGAGCCCCGGGGCCGGCGAGGGCCTTTCTGTGTGGAGTTTGCATGTTCTCCCCGTGTCCGCGTGGGTTTCCTCCGGGTGCTCCGGTTTCCCCCACAGTCCAAAGACATGCAGGTTAGGTTAACTGGTGACTCTAAATTGACCGTAGGTGTGAATGTGAGTGTGAATGGTTGTCTGTGTCTATGTGTCAGCCCTGTGATGACCTGGCGACTTGTCCAGGGTGTACCCCGCCTTTCGCCCGTAGTCAGCTGGGATAGGCTCCAGCTTGCCTGCGACCCTGTAGAAGGATAAAGCGGCTAGAGATAATGAGATGAGATGAGAACTTTTTGGCCATCGCCTTTTCTGTACCCCTTGGGGTTATAGGGATCCCAGTATAGACGGAAGGAGGGTGGTCACAGCATGCGACTGGATTGTGAATGGACAGAGGATGGCAGAAGGTAGTGACAGATCAGGAAGTGAGCTAGGAGGAGTGACTGAGGGTGGTGGGAAAGATGAAGGTTGGTGTACTGCAACTTTTAAAAATAGTCGGAAACGAAGGAAGCGTAAGTAACTAGGGAAAAATTCAAGTGTTGAAGACACTGACAGTGATCAAAGCATGGTAGATGTAGGAAAACTAGTGGAAGAGTATCAAGTGATAATTAAACTAATTCAAGAAGGAGTGTCATTTGGTGAGTGGAACCCAATTCAACGAACTGAAGCGATAAACAAACTGGCAGGTGATGTGAAGAGTGCCAAGATACTACGAAGTGGAGCACTTTTAATTGTTTGCAGAGATAGTACTCAGCAAGGGAGAGCTATCAAACAGAATAAAATTGAAGACAAAAGAGTGCAAGGAACATTGGTCAAGGATAAGAAGTTTGTACGAGGAGTCATTTCAGGGGGACCCATAGCTGCATCAGTGGAACAGATTAAAGAGAATATAGTAGGGACAAATGTGATTGAGGCAAAACGACTGAGAACGACAAGAAATGGGGAGACGTGTGATAGTTTAGCGGTAATGATAAAAATTGATGAGGAAAAGCTGCCAGCTAAAGTATATTTAGGTTATATGTGCTATGATGTTAAGCCTTATGTTCCCCCGCCACTGAGGGGCTTCAAATGGCAGAAATATGGACATGTAGCAGCCATATGCAAAGGAACACAGAGATGTGGAAGATGTGCAGGAGGTCATGAATATAGAAAGTGTGAAAATGGAGCCAAGTTAAAGTGCTGTAACTGTGGAGGGGACTAGAGCTCAGCCTATTGCGGATGTGAGGCCAGTAAGAGAGCAGCAGAGGTGCACAAAGTGAAAATCTCACAAGGGGTAACACACGCAGAAGCAGTAAGGAGAGCGTCTGGTTAGATAGAGAAGACAAAAAGTAACACAAAGCTACAAAACAAACCCATGTGAAGGCTGTGATAAAATAAAGGAGGCACTGATTGTAAGGAGAAGTGATTTTGTGTTATTCATGGTGAAGGTGATAAACTGCTCAGCACAAACAGACAAGAAAACTGAGAAAATCAAAATAATAATGAAGTCAGCAAAGGGCCCCCTCGCCCCCTGAGTTCACAGGCCCCGAGGCTTGGTGATTCATGGCTCTGATCATTCTGCACTGGAACGCAAGAAGTCTCATTGATGATGAGCAGGAGTTTAAACATTTCTTAATAAATTTACAAGATAAACCACACATTATCTGCATACAGGAAACATGGTTGGAACCAAAATGGGATTTTATTCTGCATGGATACACTGCTATTAGAAATGACAGGAAAGATGGTAAAGGTGGAGTGGTGCTAACATTTGTGCAGAATGGGATGAGGTACAATGTCGTCAATAAAGGGAAAGAAGATGAATCAATAATGGTTAAGATCTGGACAGGACAAGACGAGATTTCAATCATTAATTATAATCCTTGTAAAAGGTTGACTAAAGACATGTTAAATATTATTGGCGGAAGGCTGCAGGGTAAAGTAATACGGTGTGGGGACTTTAATGCTCATAGTACACTGTGGGGTTGCAGGGATACAGATGCTAATGGTTCAAGTATAGAAGATTTTACTGATGAGAAACGATTAGTGTATATTAATGATGATTAAGGCACAAGATACTGTATAACTGTATCCAAAACACAAAGTTAAATCGACCTCACATTAACATCACAGGAAACAGCAGGTATCACAATATGGGAAGTGATTAAAAAACAACTGTCGGTAGTGATCATTATCCTATAGTGATTAAAGTTGGTACAGAAGTGTGTCAGGAAATATCAATGGGGATACCAAGGTGGAATTTCAAAAAAGCCAACTGGGACAAATTTTAAATATTAAATAAAATAAGAGGTAAAGAACTGGTTAGGGAGGATATTACAGGTGTAGATGAGTTTAACAATAAGTTGGTGACAGCAATCTCATCTCATTATCTCTAGCCGCTTTATCCTGTTCTACAGGGTCTCAGGCGAGCTGGAGCCTATCCCAGCTGACTCCGGGCAAAAGGCGGGGTACACCCTGGACAAGTCGCCAGGTCATCACAGGGCTGACACATAGACACAGACAACCATTCACACTCACATTCACACCTACGCTCAATTTAGAGGGTGACAGCAATCATACAGAGGAAACAATTCCAAAGGCAGCAGGAGGCAGAGAGAAAAAGATGGTTCCCTGGTGGGATGGAAATTGTAGAAAAGCTATCAAAAGAAGAAATGATGCTTTCAGACAATTAAAGAAACATCATTCATTAGAAACATTAATTCAGTATAAAAGAGCACAAGCAATAGTTCAAAGAACTCTTAGAATAACAAAACGTACCTATTGGAGACACTACTGCAATAGCATAGGCAGGGGAACACAGCTATCGGATGTCTGGGGAATGATCAGACAAATGAGTGGTATAAGAAGGCATGAAATACCAGTGTTAAACCAAAATAATAAAATAGCAGTTACAAATTTCAACAAAGCAGAGCTATTGGCACAAACGTTTGTTAAAATTCATAGCCTAGAGAATCTGTCAAACACAGCTAGACAATCTCGGGATAATACACTGGCATTAAATCCAGGTGTTGAGGTGAGAAAAACTACATTAGGTGATAGTCTAGACTTACCCTTCAGTCTATTTGAGTTAAATAGAGCTATCATGAAGGTAAAGCAAACTTCCCCAGGGAAAGATGGTATTAGCTATAGCAGCATTTCTCAACCTTTTTTCAGTCACGTCACCCTTCAGAAGTATGCAAATTCTCAAGGCACCCCCATATAAAATATACACAGTCACGCTGACCCCGGCAGTGACGTTGTGACATGGGAAAGGGGGCCGTGAGACAAATTTTGATGATGCATGAGGCGGCGATGATCTGCATTAGTGTAACTATCGTTTTTTGGAATTTTAATTCATTTTATTTATTTCAATGTTAGAATATATAATTTTTTGACGGCACCCCTAACGAAGCCAGACGGCACCCCGGTTGAGAAAGGCTGAGCTATAGCATGCTAGAACATATGGATAATAGCTCACTTGGTGTAGTTTTGAGACTATTGAACACGGTCTGGGAAACAGGAATAATTCCAACAACCTGGAAGCAGTCTATCATTGTGCCAATTTTAAAGCCTGGAAAAGACCCTTCTGGCCCTTCAAATTACAGACCAATAGCGTTAACATCACAGTTCAGTAAAACAACAGAGCGGATGATAACTGAGAGGCTTCATTACTTCATGGAAAGTAAACACCTGTTCGCACCTTATCAAAGTGGATTCTGTAAAGGAAGAAACACATTGGACTCTGTCTTATGCTTGAAATCAGAAATCAGGAAAGCCCAGAATAATAAAGAAATAGTTGTAGCTGTCCTGTTTGATATAGAAAAAGCATTGGATATGTTGTGGAAAGAAGGACTTCTTATTAAGTTGGATAAATTAGGTATAGGTGATCGGTTATATAACTGGGTGTTAGACTTTCTATTTCTATTCTATTCAGAACTATAGAAGTAAGAGTAGGCGCAGAGTATTCGAACATGTACTGAATAGAAAATGGAACTCCACAAGGCAGTGTGTGTAGTCCGGTGTTATTTAACATAATGATCAATGACATTTTCGAGCAGGTGGAATATGGCGTTGGGAAAGCACTGTATGCAGATGACGGGGCCCTCTGGATTAGGGGTAGAAATTTAAGATACATTCAGAAGAAAATGCAGACAGCAATAAAAACAGTAGAGGAATGGTCAAAGAAATGGGATGCTTAAGCTATCAATATCAAAGTCCCAGGTCATATGTTTCTCTAAATGGCAAAAATCACTTACACCGAAACTATATGGTCAAACACTTGAGCAATTCAGAGTGGTTCGGTTTCTTGGGGTTATTTTTGATGAGAAACTCATGTGGAGATGGCATATAGAACAAACAAAAGGGTCATTCCATGTCAATTCACACAAATGGCCAAAACCTCCCCAGTGACACCTCTTCAATTTGCCTTATTTTAATTTTCTTAGTGCCTTATGATGTCAAATGAAAGAATCCAAAATTTTAGCTTTCTAGCTCGAACGTTTTTTGAGTTATGGCCCTTCAAAGTTTGGGTGCCACGCCCACTTTTGGGGTCCGGGAATTGTACACTTAATTTGCAAGCATTTTTGGAGGCCCATATCTTTTGTTCTAAGGGGAATATAGACCTGTAAATTGCTATATCTATGTATTCTGGCCCTGTCTATCTGATTCTGCACCTAAAAATAGCACAATTTTACTAACTTTAGAGAGATTAACCCCTTAAAAGTGGATTTTTTTAATGACAATTTTTTTTTGACATTTCAGGGGTCCATATCTTGGAAAGTTTTTGTGTTGATAGGGTTTAAACTGATTTATCATCATATTTGGGAACTCTACTGTGTACTTAGAGAGTTTCAGGGCACTCAGAGCTTTGGTGGGGGTACAGGAGGGCCACAAATATGGCTTCAGGACAAAATTACCATTTGGTACGTCCTACTTCAGGCCATTAGTTGGCCATGTGGGCACATGATGACTGGAATGAGCCTTTAACCCTCTCAACAGACACCTTTTATCAAACTTTTAAGCCAATAAAAACTTTGATTATCCAACTCCTTCAATATAAAATAAGCATTTGTATATGGTCCTATTTTTGCATATTTTCTGAAAAATCCTAAGTCCGGAAAGTAGGTCAACTGTTGTTTTGACTGCCTGTTCATGTTTAAGGTAGTAAAAGCACACCCATATAGTGATTTTAATCTATGGGAAGATTATTTATACCCAATACCCCATTAGTTATATTGACAATTACAAGGGATAAACCCTTTCCCGGCTGTTTCATGATGCCGTTTTTTTTTTTTTTTACATTTGACACCTTTCCCTGTATCCAACCAAACTCTGACCACTATACACTTAATAGTTAAATGCATCTTTCAAACAGGAAAGGGAAAGATGCAAACAAGGGGATGATCCCAAGAAAAACATCCTGGTTGCTTTACTACATTTGTTCTGACATCCGATCTGGAAGTTAAACCTAGACTCATCAGGGTTTTTTTTTTTCAAGAAAAGGGGAAGGGGCCCCTTGCCACTCATGTGGGGAAAATTAGCATATCAATTAGTAAAAAGGGGAAATACTAATTGATATGCTAATGTTCCCCACATGAGTGGCTAGGGGCCCCTTCCCCTTTTCTTGAAAAAAAAAAACCTGATGAGTCTAGGTTTAACTTCCAGATCGGATGTCAGAACAAATGTAGTAAAGCAACCAGGATGTTTTTCTTGGGATCATCCCCTTGTTTGCATCTTTCCCTTTCCTGTTTGAAAGATGCATTTAACTATTAAGTGTATAGTAGTCAGAGTTTGGTTGGACACAGGGAAAGGTGTCAAATGTAAAAAAAAAACAGCATCGTGAAACAGCCGGGAAAGGGTTTATCCCTTGTAATTGTCAATATAACTAATGGGGTATTGGGTATAAATAATCTTCCCATAGATTAAAATCACTATATGGGTGTGCTTTTACTACCTTAAACATGAACAGGCAGTCAAAACAATAGTTGACCTACTTTCCGGACTTAGGATTTTTCAGAAAATATGCAAAAATAGTACCATATACAAATGCTTATTTTATATTGAAGGAGTTGGATAATCAAAGTTTTTATTGGCTTAAAAGTTTGATAAAAGGTGTCTGTTGAGAGGGTTAAAGGCTCATTCCAGTCATCATGTGCCCACATGGCCAACTAATGGCCTGAAGTAGGACGCACCAAACGGTAATTTTGTCCCGAAGCCATATTTGGGGCCCTCCTGTACCCCCACCAAAGCTCTGAGTGCCCTGAAACTCTCTAAGTACACAGTAGAGTTCCCAAATATGATGATAAATCAGTTTAAACCCTATCAACACAAAAACTTTCCAAGATATGGACCCCTGAAATGTCAAAAAAAAAATTGTGTCATTAAAAAAATCCACTTTTAAGGGGTTAATATCTCTAAAGTTAGTAAACTTGTGCTATTTTTAGGTACAGAATCAGATAGACAGGGCCAGAATACATAGATATAGCAATTTACAGGTCTATATTCCCCTTAGAACAAAAGATATGGGCCTCCAAAAATGCTTGCAAATTAAGTGTACAATTCCCGGACCCCAAAAGTGGGCGTGGCACCCAAATTTTGAAGGGCCAAAATTCAAAAACCGTTCCAGCTAGGAAGCTAAAATTTTGGATTCTTTCTTTTGACATCATAAGGCACTAATAAAATAAATATCAGGCAAATTGAAGAGGTGTCACTGGGGAGGGTGTGTGAATTGACATGGAATGACCCAAAAGGAAAATGTCAAAAAATCAACAATCTTTTGCATTGCTTGATGGGACGGGGGGGCAGCAAGGTCATCATGACTAAACCTTTACTGGACACTCTCATGAGAGCAATATTAGATTATGGGTGTGTAGCCTATATGTCAGCGGCAAAAAGCAACCTTAAAAAATTAGCTGTAGAGCAAGCACAGGCCCTAAGAATATGCTGCGGGGCGTTCAAAACCTCTCCAGTAGCTGCTACGCAGGTAGAAATGGGAGAAATGCCATTACATATTAGGAGAGTTAAGCTTATGTTGGCATACTGGGTTAACTTACAGGGACACAATGAATTGCACCCAACAAAGTCCATCCTGCAGGAATGCTGCGAGCACAACAAATCAAACTTTTACAGGTTTGGATGGACTGGTAATGTCAAGGCAGGTGAAGCAGGTCCAAAGTCACCAGTACAGCAAAACAGTTCCAATTTCAGCGATCCCTCCCTGGCTGTTTGTGATGCCATCTGTTGATCTGAACCCACAAAAGGAAATGAAAGAGAAGTCCAAGCTAGTGCCCGCTTGTCACACTGTCCAAAGCTACATACAACAACACTTTCCAGATAAGACACTGATATTTACAGATTCAAAGAGCCCTGAATCTGGACGCACTGGTGCTGCAGTAAATATCCCACAGTATGGCACAGCTATAAAAAGGAGAACAACAGACCATCTTTCAGCATACACAGTAGAGCTTGTGGCCATAATGCTCGGATTACTGTGGGTAGAGGAAAACAACCAGAACAATACACTAATAGCAACAGATAGTTTATCAGCACTCGTGAGCATCAGGTCAGGGAAATCATGCAGGTAAGAGATCATAAATGAAATATATCACATAATATACAGAAAACACAGACTGGGTTTAAATGTATGCTTCATTTGGGTTTCTGCTAATGTCGGGTAGAAGGAAACAAGGGCGTAGCAACTGATTGTTGGCAAAACAATCAGTGAAATCACAAACAATTCATTTGTAAATTCCATGATGTAAAGCTGAGGCTAAAACCATCATTAAGCGTCAAACAGAAAAAGTATGGCAGGAGAACTGGGACACCAGTGATACAGGAAGACATCTCTCCAATGGAGCCCCATGGCCCTGGAGAAACATCATTTCATCTTCACTGTGCACTGTACCAACTGTATATGGTTGAAATGACTGCAGTGCCCTGCTGCAAATGATGTTTTGGTTGTTTGGACATGTGTTAGTTTGGCAAATGTGCGGTGTATCTTGAAATGTTGTTTGTTGAATTGCTGCTGTTGTGAGGCGGGTTTGCACTGATGTGGAGAGGTCTGTGTTTGGTGCTTTATTTGGGAGGGGGCTGAAACGTCCCATGTCTTGATGGTCTTTGAATATCTCATGTCGTTTCCTCTGTTTATTTGGGTAATCAGGTGTCAATCTGTTATTAGCCAATTAATTCCAGTCAGAGATGAGCGTCAACTACTTACCGGATTCAGAGAGGGGGTGGGACTAAAAAGGAAAGAGACTCAGGTGATTAACAGGAGAAAAAACGAGGGAAAAGAATAGCGACACAACGTCAAGAGCTCGTTGTGAGCTTCCGTTTGAAACTGTTTAAAGTTGCCGTTATTGAAACTAAAAGCCGGAGGTTTTATATGTGGTTACCTGGTACAAAATGTAAGAGTGAGCCGTGTTTGAAGCTGTTTCAGCCGAAAATTATACTTAACTTCGGCAACACCATTTTCTTTTGTGTATTAGTGCTAGTTAGCCTCGTTTTCACTAGCTGGGAGAAGAAGGAGACTGTGTGTGTGTGTGTGTGTGTGTGTGTGTGTGTGAGACGTATTTTGTGCCAGGTTTTCTGAGTGAGTATGGACGTTTATATGTGAACTGGTGACAATATGAACATTTATGGGAATGAAGAGTGGGTTTATTAGTGTTGGGAATTTCTGCATAGTGTGCCTCAAAGCCTACATGCCCGCCTGCCATCCCGCTGCTGTGCAGTGTTGCCAACTCCTCAGTAAGGAAAGTCGCTATTGGCTGCGCTCGAAGTCGCTAAATGACATTATCGCCTAATTTGCATAATCGACAATTTGCAAGTAATTGTAATGGATGCTGTAGGAGAGAGGAATACCGTCGTGGGAGAGACAAAAAGTGAGTAACTAACACCCTAAATATGTTTAGAACTGCAAATTAACTTTTTTTATTTTATTTTGCCATTGAAATAGGCCATCACTTCTCAAAATAACTTAATGACTTTCGTCAATATATTTATTTATATAGTGCCACATCATAATGCAATTATCTCAAGGCACTTTCCACGTTACATAAATCAGTTTTGTCCTGTATTGTTAAATGTTTGAATATCAAATAGAATCAAAAGACTTTTATGTGGGGTGGAATTGTTCGCTCTACATCCAACCCTCCTCCTTTATCCGGGCTTGGGACCCGCAAAGTGACCCAAAAGAGAAACTCTGGCAGAGTTATTTAGGGTTGTTGTTTTTTTTTTTTTTTTTGGGGGGGGGGTTTTCTTAGGTTTATGCTCCACTTAGGAGCCGACAACAAGTCAGAACATAACATTTTAACATTTCTTCTATTTTAACATGACAACATTAACAATCTTAATGGACCAAAAAGAGACGATAGAAAAAAACTGGTCAATGGCAATGTAAGGAAATGATCCTAACTAGTCTGGCCCTAATTCACATTCATTGTTTTGTTTTGTTTTTTTCAGACCCTCCCTCCACACACACAAGCTGTGCTGGCTCACAGAAAGAGTCAGTCATCCTCATTATGGTCAAGGCTTCCTATGGCAGGTTCAGCAACTGAGGAAGCTGACTTAAATGAGTAAGCAGCTGATGTTCCAAAGAGCTGCAAAACATCATCAGGCAGCTTGTGCTCATAGCAAGCCTCACCAGACAGCTTCAGACCAAATCAGACATACAGGATGGAGTTAAGGGTCTGCAAGGACATCCGATTTCTAAGTTTGGCTATTTTTTCTATTTCTCCCAGGCTCTTATTGTGCTTCAGAGTTTCCTCTACATTGAAAACTGACATGTACTGCAATGCTTCAATCTTGTCTGGCAGTCTCACCCTCAACTCATTAGTGAGGGAGATGGTGAAGGCTACACACTGCTTTCGGACATTGTCCTTCTCCTCAGGCGCAAGGTGGAACTCAGCTGCCTTTGACTCAAAAAGGTAACCAAGGTACGGTTTGGGACTGATGTATCCATCAATTGGCTCTTTGAGTACATCGATATTTGCCAGTGGATTCAGCACCCTGTTACTCACAGGCTTTATCAGGCTAACCAAGCTGTCAAGTTTAAGAGGATCTACCTGCTCTCCCTCAAAAGCCTTGATGGCCAACTGTACCTCACCCAGCACTGACTTCAAAAAAGTCAGATCCAAGATGTTTTGAGGATCATTGTACATGGAGTATAAAACCTCAGCCATGGAGCAGTGTTCACTGGACTTGGTGACTGCGAAATGCAGTTTAAGCACCTCCCACTGGTCAAATGCGTGAAACCGCTGGTTCAATGGAGAGCCAATGTGTAGCACACACCTTGGTTATTTGTAAGGGTTTCTCCCCACAGTTGATGGTCTCATAGTGCTTTGTAGGCCTCCCTGCGCTTTGGAGACACTGAAAACCAGTTATAAGTCTCCCGTACCAAGTACTCCACACTACGGGGGATGGAGTCATTGGAAGGATGGCTCACAGCAAACTGCAGAGAGTGACATACACAGCGAATAAGAACCAGATCTTTAAGGCCATACTATTCCTTCAGCACTTTATGGACCCCATTGTTAATCCCCATCATAACTGAGGCATTGTCAGTCCCCATCCCCAGGAGTTTCTCTTTAAGACAACACTTCTCCAGGAAAGCCACAACAGCTCAGGCTATAGATCTGGCATCTCCTCCCTCCAACTCAACTAGCCCCAGAAATGTTGAGACAATTTTGTGCTTGTCACTGATACCCCATTTCCACCAAATCAGTTCCAGGACTGGTGCTGGTTCACAACTCGTTCAACTTGCGAGCCAGCTGAGAACCAGTTTGCTTTTCCATAGCTTGGGGTGCTAAGGGGAGCCACGTCATTACGTCACTGTATATGTCAGTTATGTTGCTGCATTTGCATAAACCTTGGCGTGAACATCGAAGCAACAACGACACGGAGAAGAAGAAGCAGCAACAACAACGGATGACTTCGCATTTGTACAGCTGCTGCTTCTGGCTTAACGGTGCTTCATTGGGATCAGAAAACGGCAGATCCAATATGTTTGTGTTGATCAACAGGTTTTGAGTGGACCATATTGCTAGGAGACAAGTTGTCTCCTCCACAGACCACTGCTGCTTTACTGCATCCATGATATCTCGTCGCTTAAAAATGGCGACCTTTCGCGGTCTTGCCATTGTTGTTGGTCTTAACAACTCCGCCCCGCCGCTGACGTAAGCGGTTCTTTCCTCTGGCCCAGCAAAGAGCTGGTGCTAGCCTGGAACCATTTTTTCTGGCCCCAGAGCCAGTTCTTGTCTGTGGAAACAGAAAACCCAGTTCCAAACTAAGCACTGGCCCCAAACCAGCCCTGGAACTGATTTGGTGGAAAAGGGGCATGAAGTACCTTATCACAACCCCCAAGTACTTAGAAACAATTACATCCATGGACTCATTGAGGAGGAGGCTGAAACGCTGGTCACCCACATCTGCAACCAACTTTTTTAGAAAGTATGATGCGAGAACACCATTAATCATTTCCGTGCACTTTGTCCTGTGCATTTTGAAGTGAGTAGCAGCAGTGGAGTCTGAGAAAGCAGCTTTACATGCTTCCCTAATGTGATCACATGCCAGCAGGGAACAGTGTTCAGCAAGAGCTAATGCCATGGTGGCTTCAGCCTGTTTTGCAGAGTCAATTTTTTTTTTTTACACATTAATGGCAGCTTGCTTTGGGTGGAACTGTTATAAGGCTTTGCCTTTTGAGTATGTTTTTGAGTTGCCTTTTTTTTTTTTAAATGTCACAAAGTTTGGTGTAGAAATCAGCCTTACAATACAGGCAGTATGCCCACGTATCATCCCCAATAAACTTTCAACCAGCCTTTGAATTCAGGGTTTGATTCCCACTGCTTTCTGTATTTCTGAGTGTACAGTTTGGACTGAGACATGATGAGCTAGCTAGCCAGATGTTTAGCTGATGTCAGAGGCGCACACACAGTGGACGAGGTGAGTAAGTGACTGAGGCTGTGTGAGTAAAATGCAGTGATTTATTTTAGTGTGACAGTGAAGAAACATTTACATCCCGCTCTCTAAGCCAGGGCGGGAATAGCGGCGGCTTTGCTCATGATGGGCAATTCATTAGAAGTGTGGAGTGGAGAGGAGTGCCCCGCCCCCACCACTCCTCTCCACTCTGACTGCAGCTGGGGCTGCGCGAGGCCGCTGTGACACTGTCTGCCTGTGAGTGCTGTGGGAGGGCGGAGGGGCTCATGGCAGCACCTGCTGCTCGTTGAGGACAGAACCTGCAGAAAAGTACGTGCTTTCACGTCAGAGTCTCCAATAACACCAGTAAAAGTCACTAGATTTGTCACTAGTCGCTTGTGGCAGCGGGGGCGTGGTCAAGCGCCAGTCTGTGACAGGAGGGCAGAGTCAGGGAAGTTAAGTGGCAGAATCACTACACCTGATGTCAATTAACCTGTGTGTGTGTTTGTGTGTGTGTGTCTTCCCAGTGACTGCACCCTACTTAAGGAGGGAGAGCGTAGGGCAGAGGAGCTCATCCCCGAACCAGACGCCGGTCGTGTGTCTGTCTGTGTGAATTATGAGTTGTTCACTGAAAAGTGTAGCAATAAAACCCCTGTTTACAAACCTGATCTCTGTCCTGCCATCCTCTGTGCTCCGCCCTTCGATAGAAACGTTACAGTGGTGCTGAAACCCGGGATCTGGAGCGCAGCAGCCGAACAGCCCCATGGAGTCCTCCCCATTCGCCGAACTGGTCCACGCCCTCGCCACGGCCCAGCAAAGCCAGCACCAGGAGCTAGTCACCCTCCAAAAGGAGCAGGAACAGCAGTTCGAGGCCCTGGTGCTGGCCCAGCAAGAAGATCGTCAGGCGTTCCGGCACCTCCTCACGTCGGCAGGGTCCACCAACACTCCTACCGCGGGCCCGTCCCCCCTCACCCTAACAAAGATGGGCCCGCAGGATGACCCCGAGGCATTCATCACGCTCTTTGAGCAAGTCGCGGAGACCTCGGGGTGGCCGATGGAGCAGCGTGCGGCGCGCCTCCTCCCCCTGCTAACGGGAGAGGCGCAGCTGGCCGCGCTACAGCTCTCCGCTGACTGCCAGCTGGCCTACGTGGACCTCCACCGGGCCGTCCCCCAGCGTGTGGGGCGCACCCCTGAGCAGCAGCGTCAGCGCTTCCGCGCTTTGCACTTGGAGGAAGTCGGCCGGCCGTTCGCGTTTGGCCAGCAACTCAGGGACGCCTGCTGGCGGTGGTTGAGGGCCAACAACCGCGACACTGAGGGGATCATCGACCAGGTGGTACTGGAGCAATTCATCGCACACTTGCCAGCAGGAACCGCGGAGTGGGTCCAGTGTCACTGCCCGGCGTCGCTGGATCAGGCAATCGAGCTGGCGGAGGACCATATGGCGGCTGTCCCAGTGGCAGGACAGCAGACAGCCTCTTTTCTCCTCTCCTCTTCTCTCTCTCTCTCTCTCTCTCTCTCTCTCTCCCTCTCCTCCTGTGTCTCATCCTCGCCCCATTCCCCCACCACGGAGGCGGGGGCCGGCGCCACCTATTCCGGCCCGCCGCACCCACGGTGCCCTCCCGTTTCTCCCTTCTGTGTCTGTCTCTCCCCCCCTCAGGTGAGTGAGCCCCAGAACACCGGTGCGGAGAGGAAGCCCGGGCCGGTTTGCTGGTGCTGCGGGGAGCCGGGCCACCTCCAACAACAGTGCACGGTAATGGAGGTGGGCGCGGTGGTTCAGATCCCCGATGCGCCAGGAGCTGCCCTCGATCGGGCCGGAGCGTATCGCATACCAGTGAGTATTCAAGGGGATACATATCAGGCGTTGGTGGATTCTGGTTGTAATCAGACCTCAATTCACCAAAGCCTGGTGCAAAATGAGGCATTGGGGGGAGCACAGGGGGTGAAGGTGTTGTGTGTGCACGGGGACATTCACAGCTACCCTTTGGTGTCGGTCCACATTTTTTTCCGAGGTGAAAAATTTATAGTGAAGGCGGCGGTTAATCCTCGCCTTACCCACTCTATAATTTTGGGGACTGATTGGCCGGGATTTCGGGATTTAATGACACACTTAGTGAAGAGTGGGTCCTGCCATTTAACAGGGAGAGGTCCCGATGTCGCTTTGGCGGGAGCAGCTGTCGCAGAGCCGTCTACGTCATCTCCGCATCAGAGTGAGGAGCCGCCAGCCCCTCCTCTCTCTGCTGGGGAATCCCTCACGGATTTCCCATTAGATCAGTCGCGAGACGAGACTCTGCAGCATGCGTTTGACCAAGTGAGAGTAATCGATGGTCAAACACTCCAGCCGAACGCCACCCCGTCCTTCCCCTACTTCGCGATTATGAAGGATAGATTATACCGAGTGACACAGGACACTCAAACTAAAGAGCGAGTCACGCAGCTTTTAATTCCGAAGAGCTGCCGGGAATTGGTATTCCAGGCGGTTCACTTCAATCCCATGGCTGGACACCTAGGGCAGGATAAGACACTAGCCCGAATAATGGCCCGATTCTATTGGCCGGGGATTCGCGGCAATGTCTGTAGGTGGTGTATGGCGTGCCGCGAATGCCAGTTAGTAAATCCAGCAGCCACTCCAAAAGTGCCTTTGCGCCCTCTACCCTTAATCGAGACCCCGTTCGAAAGAATTGGGATGGATCTCGTCGGGCCATTAGATCGGTCAACACGAGGGTACCGCTTTATATTAGTTCTGGTGGACTATGCAACGCGATACCCAGAAGCCATGCCTCTTCGCAATATCTCAGCACGCAGTATGGCGTAGGCACTCTTCCGCATCATCTCCTGAGTTGGAATCCCGAAAGAGATTCTGACTGATCAAGGCACCTCGTTTATGTCATGAACACTGAACGAACTGTATGGGTTATTAGGTATTAAGCTGATCTGCACCAGCGTGTATCACCAACAAATGGACGGTTTAGTTGAACGGTTTAATCGCACCCTCAAGAACATAATTAAAAAATTCATAAGTGAGGACGCACGTAACTGGGATAAATGGCTCGAACCCTTGTTATTTGCAGTGCGAGAGGTCCCCCAAGCCTCCACGGGGTTCTCTCCGTTTTAATTATTATATGGGCGTAAGTCACGCGGCATTTTAGATGTGCTGTGGGAAAATTGGGAGGAGGGACCTTCACCAAGTAAAAATGAAATTCAATACGTTATTGACCTGCGTGCAAAACTCCACACACTCACGCACCTAACCCAGGAGAATTTGCGGCAGGCCCAAGAACGGCAAGCCCGCCTGTACGACAAGGGTACGCACCTTAGAGAGTTTGCACCGGGAGATAAAGTACTCGTACTGTTGCCCACATCGAGCTCTAAATTAGTCGCCAAGTGGCAAGGACCCTTTGAGGTCACACGGCGAGTTGGGGACGTCGACTATGAGGTGAAGCTAACGGACAGGGGTGGGGCGCTACAGATTTACCACCTCAATCTACTCAAACTCTGGAATGAGGAGGTCCCCGTAGCGTTGGTGTCAGTGGTTCCGGAGAAGGCGGAGCTGGGGCCAGAGGTTCAAAAAGGCGCATTGACATCGCATACCTCTCCGGTCCCCTGTGGAGACCACCTCTCCCCGACCCAACTCGCGGAGGTTGCCCAGTTACAGACCGAGTTTTCGGACATGTTCTCGCCCCTGCCCGGCTGCACCAACCTCATAGAGCACCACATTGAGATGCCCCCGGGAGTGGTAGTGCGTAGCCGCCCTTACAGGCTACCCGAACACAAGAAAAAAGTGGTTCGGGAAGAACTCGAGGCCATGCTCGAAATGGGCATCGTCGAGGAGTCCCACAGTGACTGGAGCAGCCCGGTGGTCTTGGTACCCAAGGCCGACGGGTCGGCCTGGTTCTGTGTGGACTATAGAAAAGTCAACACGGTGTCTAAATCTGACACGTAACCAATGCCTCGTATTGATGAGTTGCTGGATCGACTAGGCACTGCTCGCTTTTATTCGACACTGGATTTAACGACGGGATATTGGCAGATCCCCTTGACTCCACTATCCCGAGAAAAAATGGCCTTTTCCACACCGTTTGGTTTACACCAATTTGTCACACTTCCGTTTGGGCTGTTTGGGGCGCCCGCTATGTTTCAGTGGCTGATGGACAGGGTCCTCCGCCCCCACGCCACCTATGTGGCCGCCTACCTCGATGACATTATCATCTATAGTAATGACTGGCCGAGGCATCTCGAACATCTGAGGGCCATCCTTAGGTCGCTGAGGCGAGCGGGTCTCACAGCCAACCCGAAGAAGTGTGCGATTGGGCGGGTGGAAGTACGGTATCTGGGCTTCCACTTGAGCAACGGGCAGGTGTGTCCCCAAATTAACAAGACCACAGCAATTGCGGCCTGCCCGAGGCCCAAGACCAAAAAGGGAGTGAGACAGTTCCTAGGGCTGGCTGGCTATTATCGTAGGTTTATACCTAATTATTCGGACGTCACCAGCCCACTGACTGATCTCACTAAAAAGGGGGCACCAGATCCGGTCCAGTGGATGGAGCAATGCCAGCGGGCTTTTTCTGAGGTAAAGGCCGTACTGTGTGGGGGGCCATTTTTACACTCCCCTGACTTTTCTCTCCCCTTTATGTTACAGACGGATGTGTTGGACAGAGGGCTGGGGGCTGTTTTGTCCCAGGAGGTGGAGGGGGAGGACCGCCCAGTCCTATACATCAGTAGGAAGCTGTCGGTGCGTGAGGGGTGCTACAGCACAATCAAAAAAGAGTGCTTGGCAATCAAGTGGGCGGTCCTCACCCTCCGGTACTACCTGCTGGGGCGCCCTTTCACCCTCTGTTCGGACCACGCACCCCTCCAGTGGCTCCACCGCATGAAGGATGCCAACGCGCGGATCACCCGTTGGTATCTGGCACTCTAACCCTTTAATTTCAAGGTGGTCCACAGGCCGGGGGCGCAGATGGTCGTGGCGGACTTCCTCTCCTGTCCGGGGGGGGGAGGAGTCAGCTGCAGGCCGGACGGCCGCCCGGCCTGAGTCGGGCGGTGGGGGTATGTGGCAGCGGGGGCATGGTCAAGTGCCGGTCTGTGACAGGAGGGCGGAGTCAGGGAAGGTAAGTGGCAGAATCACTACAACTGATGTCAATTAACCTGTGTTTGTGTGTGTCTTCCCAGTGACTGCACCCTACTTAAGGAGGGAGAGCGTAGAGCAGAGGAGCTCATCCCCAAACCAGACGCCGGTCGGGTGTGTGTCTGTCTGTGTGAATTACGAGTTGTTCACTGAAAAGTGTGGCAATAAAACCCTTGTTTACAAACCTGATCTCTGTCCTGCCGTCCTCTGTGCTCCGCCCTTCGATAGAAACGTTACATCGCTTTTGACAAAAAAAGTCACCAAGAGGATTTGTAAAGTTGCCCGATTTAGCGTGAAAGTTGCCAAGTTGGCAACGCTGCTGCTGCTGCTTTAGAGGGCACTCAGGACTTTGCGCTGCCGCTAGGGATCCTACTGTTGCACATGGACCTGTCTTCTGGACTGGTTTCTCCATCTCATCTCACCTGTCTTCACTGAACAGAGAGTTTGAGGAAAACTGCTGCTAACTGTTTCTGAATTTCCAAGGATCAGTGAATACTAAGAAAATACTTTTCATGAGGATTCAAATGAGCTCCAATATGCGCGCCAACGACATGGTACCATCACTGAGTTTTACAAAACCCCGGGTATTATTTTATTTTATTGATTTCAAGGGCCACCAGGACATTTTAAAGGGGTGATGCCTGTTTGTGTGTTAAACATTTCATGTTGTTGCAATGTAGATCTGCAGTTGCAGTGTTTTATGTCCAATAAATGTGGTTCAGGTTGGGCTATGGTGTGTTGAAAGGTATGCATGGGAGGCTGTAAGCTCACAGTGACGGTATAGCTATAAAATCAGCTAACTAGGCCTCTCGGCATCCAAGTCAGGGTCATATGCTCTAGTTAAAGTAGATACATCCCAAATTTTATATTTTTAGTAGACTCCCTCCAATTCGCCTCCCATGCTTAAGGGGTTATCAGCTGTTGGCCATAACAATTCTGTAACACATTAGAGTTGAGTGGGAGGCTACATGACAAATAAAAACCCTTAACCTGACTGTTCATGGTTTTTCCTGCAGATTTGGATTGTTTGCCTGCATGGCTTTTAATAAACTCTTCTGCAGTGACATTTACCACCACCAGACTGACATCCGTCTCTTGCCCATGACATGACAGAAGACTTTACCTTTGAAATGGATGCAGTGGAAGAGAGCAGGCACGCTGAGCAACACCAACATAAATGTCTATTGTGCTCAGATGAGTCAGTATTCCAGGTCCATCTCTCTCTAGTTATTTATTGCCAGTTTGTCCATTACTGTTTTATATTGCATTTATCATTTCAATTTTTAAAATAAATGACACTGATTAATTAATTAGAATATTTAAGATGCAGTACTGAGATTATTGACCCCTTATAACACTGGGGTATATCTCTTACATTCTATGATATTTATATAGATCTCTCTCTCACACACACTGTACAAACATTTACATTCTGTAATATAAATACTTTTTTGAATATTAGTGAAATTAAATTATCCTGAATATAAAAAATACTTATTTAACATTCAGTTAACACTAAAAATTAAAACAAATCAATATTCGGGATGAACAACTTTTTCCTGCAGCAGTTCTTTAGGCACACAAATAATGCATATACACGTCAGAGGTGAACAAAGAACCCAACTTTACTGAAGTCAAACTGCAGATCCCGCTGGTCAAATGTTACTCTGATACAAGTGAAATTGTCCAGTCAAATTTTTACTTTAGTTAAAGTACTGCAGTATTTGCTTTTAAAAATACTTAAGTATTAAAAATACATTTTCTGTCAGTGCATCGTTGTATTATTGCCACAACGCTTACAAAACCCTAACGCCTCTGAAACAACCGACTGGATTTACTGACTAACTTGTAGAACCTGTAGAATAAACGCCTGGTAGAACGTTACAACATGAAACACAACCAAACTGAAAAAGAGCCGTTGTCTTTTTTTTTACTTGTCACACTCCTCCCCATGGGCGCTGCCAGGGGGGGAAAGGTTAGAACAATTCTAGGGGCCCAGCACTGCCATGGGGCCCTTTAAGGGGCTGATAATATGCTTTTAATTATTCTAATAAGACTTTTGAAATAACAACAATGCCATGGGCGTCGCCACCATTGAATGTGAAGGGAACGTGTCCCCCTCACATTTCATAATTCTTCGTTTGGACCCCCCACATTTAACATAAAATATGAGTTCACCCAGCACCGTTTCTATTGCTTCGTGAAAGAATCCATTCCACTTGATCGATAAGAGAATACACAGAGCACTGAAAATCCACTCTGGGTTTTCCGGGCGTTACCGACAACAACTCACCGCGTGCGAGTGAAGCAAATCTCAGCGCGAGCACAGAAATGTCGTTGCAGCTGCTGGAAAGTGGAGGAGGTGACGTCAGCCCCATTGCAACCTCACAATGTCTAGCTTTTGCTAAAACCTTATTCTTTTGTTATCTGCCCTCAAAATTAACCCTAGGACATGTTAAATTAATATTCAACTAAACAGTGAAATAAGCTTAGCCTAATGGGGTATTCTTGGTTGATGATGAATTGTTTGCAGTATTTGCTCCTCCCCAGACACAATGGACATAAGGACATTCTTTACAAACAACCGAAAAGTCAGTCAGAATTTCCCCACAGGACAGGGTTTTTTGTCCCAATGGAAATGTTAGTGCAGTTAGCTGGCTAGTCAATGTTAGATGTATCAGCTAGCTTAACGTTAACATTTAATTCAAACCCAGTAGGCCTGCCTTACTGTAATGCCAAGAATGAGGTCAAGTCTGCTCTGATGATATTTATTGATTCCTTGTTTTGTCTGGTCTTTGCCAGTTTTCTGGAAAGTAAGATGGGAAATCAGTGTATGGGGAAGGAATAGTAGAGAGGAAAGCAATGGAGAGAGATGGATGCTATTCCAGGTGGATTGTGAAGGAAAGGGGGATAAAAGTTATGAAGTGGTAGAAATTGTGGTGGCACCAATATAAGGAGTTCTATCTATAAATCTATTTGTTATACTAATCTGTAAATGCTACTGTAGTACCACCATTGCATGTAGGTTGACAAAACTGCACTTGTTCATTGTGTGACGTTCTCTTTTATGTGTCATTGCTTGACCCAGTGTAATTTTGTGTTATGAAGACTGCATGATGCCATGCCATTTTTGTTATGAGTATCGCTAAATCGGAAAAAAGTAAAATGCACCCACTAAAGTCGCTGTTGGTGGTGAACAAAATTGCACCTGTTCATTGTGTGAAGTTATTTTTTATGTGTCACCGTTGCTTGACACAGTGTGATTTTGTGTTATGAAGTTTGCATGATGCCATGTCATGCCTGTTCATTGTGTGAGATTATGAATATTCTTATTTTTAAACATACAGTTGAGTGTCACTATTGCTTGGCCCAGTGGCATGTTGTGTTACATCTAAAACTAAATAGAAAACACAAAATAAAAAGTAAAATGCACCCATAAAGTCATTGTTGGTGATAAATTGTGTCACATTCATCTCATTATCTTAGGCGTAGCGGTGGGTTTAAAAACAGGCTGATGAATATGTGGACTAGTTGAATGAGGACTTATTGTTGAGTGTCTAAAATAGTCATTGAATTAAGTGACTTTTGTAGGTAAAATTAGGTGTTTAACAACCTGTTAAAAATACACCAGAATGCAGGAAATGGCATCTAATTAATTAAAAATTTTCTGGCGGAGGACCCCCCGCCAGTGTGTCCCCCCCCCCCCCCCCCCCCCCCCGACATTAAAAATGCTTCTGACGCCCCTGAACAATGCAATATTCCATCTGGTAAAATGAGCTAATTGAACAAGGTGGTCTATTTCTTGAGTTCTTCAACATATTGTCATTTAACCCTCCCCCTTTTGCGAAATGGTACGGTCCAGTTCTGGTAGAAGCGCGATGCGTTAAATCTGTGTGCTGATCAGTGCAACGCTACTTGCTGCTGTGTCGCGGTGCAGCAGCCAGCCAGCCAGCAGTGGAGTGCGTACAGTCTATGATCGCTAAATATGAAGAGTGGCTGTCAAAAACGTAAAGAAAGGCAGCTGAAAGCTGAGAGGGACCGGAGAGGCAGGCAACTGGTCACTCAGTTTTTCCCAAAGAAAGGTAGCTATTGCTCACATGTGTGTTCAAAATATTAGCGAATGGTAAATGAACAGTATGAACGTGGTTGGATTAGCCTATCAAGAGAACACTTTTACAGTTTGTACAGTAACATTTTTTCCATTTTAATAACTGAACTGACTTGTGTGATAAACAAGATGAAATATTACGTTATGCTGGTGCGAATAACTAGTGCTAATAACCAGTTTCATAACTAATGGGGTGCCCTAAATATGCACAGATTCAGCCTCAGGGGGACCTCCGCCCTACCAAACCACTGAACCCCCCTTTGGAGAAGGAGGTAAGCAGCAATACAACCCATAAATGCTTTAGGATTGAAGTTTTTAATGAGCGAGCGCCAGTTTGCTAGATTAAAGTGTTGCTAATAACGGTCCATGGAGGGGCAACCAATAGTCTAACTCTGCTTACGCTCAAATTTCTGTCTAGACACACTTTGCTTTGAACATATTCCCTTTTTGCAGAACAGTACACACAGCTTTCTACCTAACACACAACAATCCATGGGATTTCCATAGGTATTTTGATGCTGGGGCGGCACGGTGGTGTAGTGGTTAGCGCTGTCGCCTCACAGCAAGAAGGTCCTGGGTTCGAGCCCCGGGGCCGGCGAGGGCCTTTCTGTGTGGAGTTTGCATGTTCTCCCCGTGTCCGCGTGGGTTTCCTCCGGGTGCTCCGGTTTCCCCCACAGTCCAAAGACATGCAGGTTAGGTTAACTGGTGACTCTAAATTGACCGTAGGTGTGAATGGTTGTCTGTGTCTATGTGTCAGCCCTGTGATGACCTGGCGACTTGTCCAGGGTGTACCCCGCCTTTCGCCCGTAGTCAGCTGGGATAGGCTGCAGCTTGCCTGCGACCCTGTAGAAGGATAAAGCGGCTAGAGATAATGAGATGAGATGAGATTTTGATGCTGGGTAGAAAACTTTTTCTATGATTTATTAGCAGTCACATCACACATTTCACTACCAATTGTCCTAGCACAAGAAGGCATGTGGCAAAATCTTGAATTTTCATTTGTGATTGTAAATGCACCAGAATTAGTCACTGACCAGTTTTCATCTAGTCCCTGGTAGGTTAATACATAAAATGTAAGAACAAAGTCACAAACTCAAGGTCCATGGGCTATCAAAAGTCAAATAATGACAATAGTGCAATTGTGACGAGGGTGGGCAAAGTTGGGGGGCCCAAAATTCTAATCTTTCATGGGGCCCAAAATTTCTGGCGGCGCCCCTGCTCCTCCCGTCCCCCACAAAGCAGCATGGTAGTGTTCTTACCCGGCTCTGGCAGTGTTCTGACCCGGCTCTGGCCGTGTGCACACATGCATGTGTGTGTTAATCAGGAAGACAGTGGAACAGCTGGAAATGCAGCTTCCTCAGAAAATAAAAAGGACAATCCAACCAGATTAAAACCCAGATCCACACCTCCAGCTTAATAACGGCCCAACAGCAACACTGCTTTAAGCAAGACAAAAAAAGAGCAAGACCATCATCTGACATCAAAACAAAACACGCCAACAATTTGTGACTGACTAGTACAATACTGTCCATCTCACAGGTCTTGCACATACACAAGTGTATGTATTCATGCACATATGAATCTGCCTGTGGAATCATGGTGGCTTAAAAAACCAATCACGTTTTAGAAAAGAAAAAAACATCCAGTTTCAAAGCCACTTCATAGTAACGAGTAATGAGGACCTTGACGGAAATGTAGTGGAATAAAAAGTACGATATTTGTCTTTCAAATGTAGTGAAGTTAAAATCACAAGTTGCCAAAAAAATGCTCAAGTAAAGTACAGATACTCAAAGTGTACTTAAGTAAAGAACTCAAGTAAATGTACTTCGTTACTGTCCCCCTCTGATACACGTACATAATAAATGGATGTGTTACAGTTTATCAGAAGTATGAAGGATTTACCTGTCTAAAGGCAGTTCAGATTTCTGCTCTCTGCTGCTTGAAGCGCTTCCTCCAAATGAAATACAGGTGTACTGCATTACTGGGTCTTTAAAGAGGGGGAAGAGATTTCCCTGAAATCACATGACACTGTTTAGAGCGTCTGCGAAATGCCTGTAATGTAATATAATGTTCAAAGTCTAAGCTTCCTAACTACAGCAGTATCGGACTTTGTGACCTTGAAAACATAGCAGCAAGCAGATGTCACTGCAGATGTTCACACTGGAATGAAACTGTGGAGGAAAATAAAAAAAAAACATCTCGCCTCTTAACAAACACCAGAAAGTATGACCACATTACACCTATTCTGGCCTCACTGCACTGGTTACCTGTTCATTTTAGGATTCATTTTAAAATACTTTTGTTTGCTTTTAAAGCTTTAAATGGCCTTGCCCCACCATACCTCTCTGAGCTGCTACAACCCTACTTTCCCAGCCGTTCTCTTAGGTCAGCTGACCAGTTGCTTTTGGCTGTACCCCGAACCAGGTTAAAAAACAGAGGAGAACGTGCCTTTGCTGTAGCAGCCCCAAATTTGTGGAATGCTTTGCCACTCCACATTAGACAAGCCCCATCTTTGTCTCTTTTTAAAACTATGATAAAAACCCACCTTTTTTATTTGGCCTTTGGATACTGGATGGTGTGTTGATGTGATGTAGAAGTGTTGGGTGGGTTATGAGTTTTTACTTATTTTAAACTTATTTTACTGTTTTTACTTATTTTATACTTATTTTACTTATTGCTGATTTTATTCATTTATTTATTTTTGTCTACTGTTTACTGTTGTGGTGTACAGCACTTTGGAAACCCTGTGTTTGTTAAAATTGTGCTATATAAATAAAGTGGATTGGATTGGATTGGATCTCTACCCCTGAGTGATCCTCATAGAGGGACAATCATGTATTTCTTCTTAGTATAAGAATTATAAGAGCGTTCAGAAACAGGTAAAGGAGGTGCAGGGGCCTGTGAAAAGGAGGAGTAAAAACGTAGAGATCGTTACAATAGTTAAAATAAAAGTTCTGGGCCTGAAAATAGGGAACTCACAAGATGGCTCTGGACACTTAATGCAAACAGTTTTGCTCTGATGGTTTGGGACTCCAATCCCCATGATAACTTTAGGACTGCAGTCATCATGAACAGTTTTACACTCAAGTCTCCATCAGTGAACAGTTTATAACTTCAACAAAACAGACTTCCTGTTAAACTATAATGAATTTCCTGGTTACGCAGTTGTACTTTGTGACTCTGTAGCACACAGTTAGAGAAGTGAGTGATTTATAATCATGCTGTCTCTTATCACCCTGATGGGGATGGGTTCCCTTTAGAGTCTGGTTCCTCTCAAGGTTTCTTCCTCGTGTTGTCTGAGGGAGTTTTTCCTCACCGTCACCTCAGGCTTCACCATCAGGGATAAATTTATTAATTTATGTTTAAAATCTTTATTTTCTGTAAAGCTGCTTTGCAGCAATGTCTACTGTTAAAGGTGCAAAATAAATAAACTGCCTTGACTTGACTGAGGAATAATGATACTGGTAGAAAACACTTGGCCTCTTGCTGGCCTGGGTAATGAGGAAATAACAGTGATGAGAGCAGAAATAACGATAAGAAAACACGAGGCCCTGAGAGCAAAAAAGAAAGAGGTAGAACCAGTTATAATGGTGGAAAAACACAGGGTCAGTTAAAGGAGGTGCATGGTTCAGAAAAACGTGTCCGGTGAATTCCTAGAATAAGATCGTGTAGCGCAGTGTGAGAGAAAATAAAAGATGGCTATCAGCCTGAGCTGAACTCTCGTGTTCACTGTGCTGCAGTAAAAACCTGCTGTTCCTCACAGACTTCTGAGAGCTTCATTTCTACTGAACTTATAACTATTTTTACTTTGTTAATTTAGATTTGAGTAACAACTATTAAGGCTCCAGGACCGTGTGTTGATTTGATGCTTTTATGTTTGATGTTGACGAGATTACTTAAAGACAAGTCTGCACTTGCTTCCACTTCCACGTGCCTTTCTCTTCCTGACATTGTGCTAAATGATGAATAAATGGCACCCATTAAAAGGTTCAACTGTTTTAATAAACGGTGCCCTGTACCTGACGATCATAAAGAGCTGACTGAAGACAAAAGAACAACTTTCACTTAAATAGCCTGATAAATTCATTTCTAATGTATTAGTACACTATCATTTACTCAGTAAACTGTATTAACTGAAATGAACAGTACAGGAAGCATAAAAATGTTAACGTGCCTGTCACAGCGTAGAAATAAGAGAAAGGATTTACTTTTCTAAAGACACAGTTCAGCTTTGTGCGAGCTCTTGTTGCTTGTGTGTTGTGTTAACTCATCTTGAAACTGAAAATTACTGCTGAGAGTGATTAGAAAAACATCAGGCCATTTTCCCTGAAATCACATGACACGGGAATGAATTCACTGAAACATGGTGTGGTTTTCCTTTCACTTTTCCTTGTGCACACTGTGGTGTCTGCAAAACAGCATAACAGGAGTGAAACAGTTGTGTAAAGAGAGAGAGAGAGAGAGAGAGAGTGTGTGTTCTGTTGCATATGAGCTGTTCTAGTAAAAAAACAGGATAAGAAGCAGGAATTAAAAACGGGTAAACAGGAAAAAAACAGCTATTAAAGATTCCAAAAGACAAATTTACACATCAGCGATGTCAGAAGTCATTGAGAGACACATTTCTGACTATGTCATATTCTTTCAGGGAGATCTGCCCTGATTTTTCAAAATAATTAACCAGTAATCTTCATTTAGGGGGCGGCACGGTGGTGTAGTGGTTAGCACTGTCGCCTCACAGCAAGAAGGTCCGGGTTCGAGCCCCGTGGCCGGCGAGGGCCTTTCTGTGTGGAGTTTGCATGTTCTCCCCGTGTCCGCGTGGGTTTCCTCCGGGTGCTCCGGTTTCCCCCACAGTCCAAAGACATGCAGGTTAGGTTAACTGGTGACTCTAAATTGAGCGTAGGTGTGAATGTGAGTGTGAATGGTTGTCTGTGTCTATGTGTCAGCCCTGTGATGACCTGGCGACTTGTCCAGGGTGAACCCCACCTTTCACCCGTAGTCAGCTGGGATAGGCTCCAGCTTGCCCACGACCTTGTAGAACAGGATAAAGCAGCTACAGATAATGAGATGAGATAAGATGAGAATTTTTATCCTTGTTGCTCAACTAACACCTGTTAACTTTAAACTGTACAGTACAATGCTTGGGACTTTACCACGACTATTAAAAATTATTCAGATACTTAACTGTCATAGGTGAACGCAAAATCCCCAACTTGACTCCTTGAGGTCATCGCAATAAATAATAATTAAAATATTTGTTTGAGTTTGAATGTAGTGTGATCGCACAAAATGATGTTATTGCCATCGTGGCTTTCTAGCGATCACGTTCTCTCAGTGATCTTCCCTTTCTACCAAATTGTGGCAGTGGGGGCGTGGTCAAGCGTCGGCCGTGAACGGCGAGGTGGCAGATTGAACCAGCAGGTAATGTGATGAGGTGCACCTGTGTCAAATTACTGGCTGTCTATTAACCTGTGTCTCTGTGTGTCTTTCAGACAATCAGAAACAAGAGAGAAAGCTGTGACACCCTGTCACGTGTGTGTGTGTGTGTGTGTGTGTGTGTGTGTGTTTTTGTTTGTGATTGGCCACTGAAAAGTGTGCTAGAATAAAAGAACTCACCTGTTCTGCAGCCTGCTTCCTGTTCCTCGGGTTCCCAAAGTCCAAGAACTGTTACACTGGTGCCGAAACCGAGGACTGAGGAACGAATGCCGCCATGGGATCCGAACCAGTCCAAGAACTCCTCCAAACGCTCGGCGACGACCTCCAGCATCAGCAGCACACCCTCATCGTGCTGTCTGTCGACCTGGACCGGCGCTTCTGGGCTCTGCTTGAAGCCCAGGCAGAGAATCAGCAGGTGATATGCAGCTGGGTCCAGTCTGCGGGTGCTCCAGCCGTCATTCCTGCAGCCAGCGTGCCCGTCCAGCTGGTGAAGATGGGGCCGCAGGATGACCCGATGCTTTCGTCGAGCATGTTGCAGAAGCGAGCTCATGGCCAACCTCACAGTGGGCGGCTCACCTACTGCCATTCCTGTTGGGGGAAGCCCAGCTCGTGGATGAGAAACACTGACCTGCTGGTAGTTTATGGGTGAGAAATGCTGACCTGCTGGTAGTTTATGGGTGAGAAATGCTGACCTGCTGGTAGTTTGTGGAAGTGAAACATTCACCTGCCTGTAGTTTATGGGTGAGAAACTCTGAGCTGGTAGTTTGTGGAAGCGAAATGCTGACTTACCTGTAGTTTATGGGTGAGAAACGCTGACCTGCTGGTAGTTTGTGGAATAGAAACACTGACCTGCTGGTAGTTTATAGATGAGAAATACTGACATGCTTGTAATTTGTGGAAGAAAAACACTGACCTGCTGGTAGTTTATGGATGCAAATTCCTGAACTGCTGGTAGTTTATGGATGTGAAAACGCTGACCTGCTGGTAGTTTGTGGAATAGAAACACTGACTTGCTGGTAGTTTGTGGAAGCGCAATGCTGATGTGCTTGTAGTTTGTGGAATAGAAACACTGACCTGCCTGTAGTTTACAGATGAGAAATACTGACATGCTGCTAGTTTGTGGAAGAAAAATACCGACCTGCTGGGAGTTTATAGATGTGAAACACTGACCTGCTGGTAGTTTATAGATGAGAAATACTGACATGCTTGTAGTTTGTGGAAGAAAAACACTGACCTGCTGGTAGTTTGTGGAAGCGCAATGCTGATGTGCTGGTAGTTTGTGGACAGTGCTGGGAGTAACGCATTACAAAAGTAACAAATGACTGTAATGCATTGCTTTTTGCGGTAATGTGGTAATGAAAGGCATTACAGAAAAAAAATTGGTAATATTTTACTCGGTACAAATGTCAGTAACACATGTTACAATGCATTTTTAACCTGGAATGAAGTGGTGTTTTTTTTTTCCTTCATACAAATTTGCCAAAATCACCGCGAGATCAGCAGAGGTGAAACATCCGCGCAAAATGTTTCACTTCCTTTTCCTTTAGGCTAGTCACACAGAAGAGAGAGATGAGTGAACCTGCAGCTGATGTAACATCGGATAGTACATTCTCCAGATGGGCACACGCCTATTACTTTAAGTTTGTGAAAAATAAGGATGTGAAGAATATCATAGTCAACTGTCCATGGAGTATGGTGTTGAAGATATGCTGCCGCTTTCAACAGACATAACGTCCTTGTGAATCACGTCAATATATATTAAGATGAAACGTAGTCTACAAAAAACTTCTGTTTAATACAATAAACCATAAGATGAACTTGAATTTGAAGGGTAATATCAAAAATGTGGGATGCACTGCCTGTTTCTGCCCCATATGGGTTTTTCTTTTTAAAAAATCTATGTATTTCATAAATTTGAAATATAATGTGGAGCATTTTTGTAAGGGCGTGCTGAACATGAACAATGAACATTGAAACATTGGGGTGCACTAGGCTACCTTCCCATGAGAACATTTACATTAAAAATCAGTGTGTGTCAAAAACTTTCCATATGTACAGTATGTAGAATGAACTTATACAATATAGGCTACTTTCTAGATGCCTACTATCCATGACAAAGAGAAAGGTGAGACATGTCTATGCATGTTTAATTCCACCTAGAAAGTAACCTAATTGTATAGGTTCATTAGCTTTCCCTTAAAAGAGACCAAATTCTCTACATACATATTGAAAGTTTTTGACACACACTGATTTTCAATATAAATGTTCTCATGGGGCAGGTAGCCTAGTGCACCCCAATGTTTCAATGTTCATTGTTCATGTTCAGCATGGCCATACCTTACAAAAATAGTTGCTTTCATTAGGGGTGCACATTGTAGGGCCCTTTAGCTAATGTGTAGCGTTTATATATTAGGCCATTGAATTTGATATCTGGCTATTTTCTTATATTTTCAGCATGTACTTCAAAGCAGAAAAACCTTCACAAAGGACTTGGATAAGGCATACACAGTCATGACAAGGGAACTCAAAAAGACCACTGAAGTACAGAACCATGTGTCCACCACCGCTGATCTTTGGAGTGCAAATAACAGAAGCTACCTTGGGGTCACAGTGCACTGGATCGACAACGAAAGTTTGAAACGGAGGAAGGTGGCAATAGCTTGTAGACAATTCAGGGGTCGCCATACTTATGATAAAATTGCTACAGAGATTGAGGACATTTTCTCAGAATATGGCCTTACTCATGACAAAATCATGGCATGTGTGACCGATAACAGTAGCAACTTTGTGAAGGCATTTCGGGAGTATCAGCATGTTGAGTCCGAAGAGGAGGAGGAGGAGGAGGAGGAGGAGGAGGACAGTGGCGAAGGGGAAGTGCACTTTACAGACCTTCACAGTGTGCTTAGCGCTGATGATGAAGATGCCCAGGTTGGGCTATGTGTCCTGCCTCCTCACCATAGGTGTGCAGCCCATACACTGAATCTAGTTGCAAACAATGAGGTTGATAAATGGCTTGCAACCAATTCAGAATCAAGAGCGGTCTACCGTAGTACTACAGCCAAATGTTCTTCGCTGTGGGCAAAGTCCAGCCACTCCACAGTTGCAGCTGAGTGCGTAGAAGAGGTTAGCGGTAAAAAGTTGATTGTCCCCACAGTGACACGGTGGAACTCATTTTATGATGCCTATGCAAGAATCACAGAAATGCCTCTCACTGACATTAATAATCTCTGCACACAGTTTCAGATTAAATGTATGAACGACAGGGAATACCAGTTTCTTAAGGAATACTGTGCCATTATGAAGCCTTTCACAGTTGCACTGGACATCCTACAGGGAGAGGAGACTTGTTTTTATGGCACACTTCAACCAACACTAGAGGTTCTTATGGCCAAAACCTTAGCAATGAAAAATGGTCTCTCACCAATGACCACTGGGCTGCCTGAGGTTATTGTGGGAGCAATCAAAACTCGATTTGTTGCAATAATTGATTCCAAGGCTGCACTACTGGCTTCTGTCTCACTGCCCAAGTTTAAGCTGTGCTGGGTAAAAGAGGAAACCAGAAGAGATCACATCACTCTCCTCTTTACAATGGAGTGCCGCACCCTAACAACAGAGGAACCTGCAGCCCTGATGCCCGATCCCCCTCAACCTGCTGCCGTCACCCCAAGTGAGGAGGACTTTTTCTCCTTTGATGAACAGGTGAATGTCTCGGCTGATAAACCCATGTCAGTGGAAACAGAGGTAACATCTTACTTGAATTCTACCCTTGTGATGGAAAGTCTCCATCTGTTTTCAAGAATTAAAAAAAATCGCACTCCGTTACAATGCACCAACACCATCGAGCACACCAGTAGAAAGACTTTTCAGTCTTGGCAGTCTTGTGCTCACCCCAAAACGCAACCGTCTTAGTGATGGGCGCTTTCAGTGCCTTCTTCTGATGCGCTTTAACAGATATTTCAGTCAAGTAGGTGGTGAAATAGGTTAGCTGCCCACCATCCTTAAACACACACACGCACTATATAAGTCAATTTTACTGACCTTGATTGATGTATGCTGCCTCTGTTTATATATTTGGTAGTGACAGTTTGTTTACATTTTTGTCCTGTATAACTGAGGTTTTTTTTTTTTTCTGGTCGGAAGTCAGACTAAAGTGATTGAGCTGCCTTTCCTTCGAGGGCTAATAGGCTTAAACACTTCAATATCATTAAAAGTACTTTGATTTTGTTATTTCTAATTCTGTTTTTCGAAATGTGACTGGGTAGCCTCATGTAGCTAATAGTCATCATCTAGCCATGGTTTAAAAGGCTTGTGGGGGGTTTTTTCAGGCCAGTTTTATTGTAGGCTACGATTTGCCATAATATGTTCATTTTTGTTAAATTTCTGAAATGATGGAGTCATATTCTTCAGGGCTAATCTTTTTTTATGAAGCATAAACTATGCTTAATGCTGTAAACTTGAAAACAATAAAGGCATAGAAATGCTAATTTTGTATCCTGTCATATCTTTAGACATTACAATACAATACAGTTCAATTAATGTTAATATGACTAGGCCTAAAGTTACAGTATTTCTATCACAGTTTGCCAGACTTTGACCTTTTGTCTGTTCTTGCGATGATTGTTCCTTGTATTGTGCCATGAGCCATCACTGTGGCTATTATATTCTACTGTTTTTAACCATAAGCCTAGCTCAGTCAGATACCACATCACCTTCCACTTGATGTGTGATGAGCTAATTGAGCGTCTTTTAGATTGCCAAATCCATACTTCCAGTTATTTTGGTGAGAGTAACTTAAAAGTAATGCAATAGTAGTGTAATGCCTTACATTTTAAATACAGTAATATTGTAATGTAACGAATTACCCGTACTTTAAAATGACAGTAACAAGTAATAAATAACGCAAAACAGTTTTGAAGTAACTTGCCCAACACTGTTTGTGGAAGCAAAACATGGAACTGCTGGTAGTTTGTGGAAGTGCAGTGCTGATGTGCTGGTAGTTTGTGGAAGCAAAACATGGAACTGCTGGTAGTTTATGGATGCGAAACACTGACCTGCTGGTATCATGTGGATGCAAAACACTGACTTGCTGGTATCATGTGGATGCAAAACGCTGACCTGCTGGTAGTTTGTGGAGGAGAAACATTGACATGCTGGTAGTTTGCGGATGAGAAATGCTGACGTGCTGGTAGTTTGTGGAAGTGAAACTCTGACAGAGAGGAGGTTCAAAGGCTGACAGACTGGTGTGCTGAGAACAACTTAGCTCTGAATACTAAAAAGACCAAGTAACTGATAGTTGATTTCAGAAGACGTCAAGATGTTCATCTGCTACAGAACATAAATGGAAAAGAAGTGGAGAGATAGTTTCGAGTTTCAGATTCCTGGGTTCACACATATCAGAGGACCTGACGTGGGCATACAACACACACTGCCTCGTTAAAAAAGCACAGCAAAGACTACATTTCCTGAGAACTCTCAGGAAAATCAATCTGTCCCAACAGCTGCTGATGTCCTTCTCCCGCTGTACCATTGAGAGCGTCCTCACACGCGGCATCTTGATATGGTATGGTAACAGCTCTGCAGCGGATAAGAAGGCACTGTGAAGAGTCAGAAAGACTGCAGAAAAAAAATCACCAACCAGCAGCTGCCTGCTCTTGAGGACATATACACGTCCCACTGCCTGCAGAAAACACACTGCATCCTAAAGGACTCATCCCACCCCGCCCATCAGCTGTTTGAATGTCTGTCCTCAGGCAAGTGTTACAGAACAAAGCACACACCACAAGATTCAAAAACAGTTTCTATCCCAAATCTATCACCACACTGAGCTCCTCTCTGAAGTCACACACATACAGTTGTGCTTGAAAGTTTGTGAACCCTTTAGAATTTTCTATATTTCTGCATAAATATGACCTAAAACATCATCAGATTTTCACACAAGTCCTAAAAGTAGATAAAGAGCACCCAGTTAAACAAATGAGACAAAAAATATTATACGTGGACATTTATTTATTGAAGAAAATGATCCAATATTACATATCTGTGAGTGGCAAAAGTATGTGAACCTCTAGGATAAGCAGTTAATTTGAAGGTGAAATTAGAGTCAGGTGTTTTCAATCAATGGGATGACAATCAGGTGTGAGTGGGCACCCTGTTTTATTTAAAGAACAGGGATCTATCAAAGTCTGATCTTCTCAACATGTTTTGGAAGGGTATCATGGCACGAACAAAGGAAAAAGCATTGTTGATGCTTATCGGGCTCGAAAAGGTTACAAAACCATCTCTAAAGAGTTCGGACTCCACCAATCCACAGTCAGACAGACTGTGTACAAATGGAGGAAATTCAAGACCATTGTCCATTGCAGGAACTTTTAAACCAGAGTATCTCGCTTCAGCACATAGACAAATATATGAGGGATTGGGCAACCCAGAATGGGATTATGATTATATGACTAAAGGCTATTTAGAATGGGTCAGAATGAAACCAGTATGGGATGATTTTCACAGAATAAAAAAAAAAACTATATCCAGATTTAAGTAATCATTCATGCCCTGCTGATAGCGCTTCCAGCGAACCTGCATCTCTTGAGACAGGTGCTAAACTTGAGTGTGGCAGCGGGGGCGTGGTCAAGCGCCGGTCTGTGACAGGAGGGCGGAGTCAGGGAAGGTAAGTGGCAGAATCACTACACCTGAGAGCAATTAACCTGTGTTTGTGTGTCTTCCCAGTGACCGCGCCCTATATCAGGAGGGAGAGCGAGAGCAGAGAGAGGTCAGCCCTGAACAAGACGCCAGTTGTGTGTGTCTGTTTGAGTGTGGAACGTTGTTAAGCTGAAAAGTCTAGCAATAAACGCTATTGTGAACCTGATCTCTGTCCTGCCGTCCTCTGTGCTCCACCCACCAATACTGAACTGTTACAGTGGTGCCGAAACCTGGGATCTGGAGCACAGCAGCCTCACAGCCCCATGGAGTCCTCCCCATTTGCTGAACTGGTCCACGCCCTTGCCACGGCTCAGCAAAGCCAGCACCAGGCGCTACTCACCCTCCGAAAGGAGCAAGAAGAGCGGTTCGAGGCCCTGGTGTTGGCCCAACAAGAAGATCGACAGGCGTTCCGGCACCTCCTCGCGTCGGCGGGGTCCACCAGTGCTCCTACCATGGGCCAGTCTCCCCTCACTGTCACCAAGATGGGCCCGCAGTACGACCCCGAGGCGTTCCTCACGTTATTTGAACAGGTCGCCGAAGCCTCGGGGTGGCCGATGGAGCAGCGCGCGGTGCGCCTTCTCCCCCTGCTAACGGGAGAGGCACAGCTGGCCGTGCTACAGCTCCCCGCCGACCGCCGGCTGGCCTATGCAGACCTCCGCCGGGCCGTCCTCCAACGCGTGGGGCGCACACCAGAACAACAGCACCAGCGCTTCCGCGCGCTGCGGTTGGAGGAAGTCGGCCGGCCGTTCATGTTCAGCCAGCAGCTCCGGGACCCCTGCTGGCGGTGGTTGAGGGCCAACGATCACGACGCTGAGGGAATCGTTGACCAGTTGTTACTGGAACAGTTCATCGCCCGCTTACCAGCAGGAACCGTGGAGTGGGTCCAGTGCCACTGCCCGGCGTCGCTGGATCAGGCAGTCGAGCTGGTGGAGGATCATCTGGCGGCTGTCCCGGCGGCAGGACAGCAGATGGCATCACCTCTTCTCTCCTCTTCTCTCTCTCTCTCTCCCCCTCCTCCTGTGTCCCGTCCTCGCCCCATTCCCCCACCGCGGAGGCGGGGGCCGGCACCACCCCAGCCGGCCCGCCGCACCCGCGGTGCCCTCCCGTTTCTCCCTTCTGTGTCTGTCTCTCCCCCACCTCAGGTGAGTGAGCCCCAGATCACCGGTGCAGAGGGAAAGCCCGGGCCGGTTTGCTGGCGCTGCGGGGAGCTGGGCCACCTTCAACAGCAGTGCACAGCAATGGAAGTGGGCGCGGTGGTTCAGATCCCCGATGCGCCAGAGGCCACCCTCGATCGGGCCGGAGTGTATCGCATACCGGTGAGTATCCAAGTGGCTACATATCAGGCGTTGGTGGATTCTGGTTGCAATCAGACCTCAATTTGCCAAAGCCTGGTTCAAAACAAGGCATTGGGGGGAGCACAAGGGGTGAAGGTGTTGTGTGTGCACGGGGATGTTCACCGCTACCCTTTGGTGTCGGTCCACATTATTTTCAGTGGGGAAAAATTTATAGTGATGGCAGCGGTTAATCCTCGCCTTACCCACTCTTTAATTTTGGGGACTGATTGGCCGGGATTTCGGGGTTTAACCCTTTGGTGACTGACCCCTTGAAAATGGTTCCTCCAGGAACGATGACGTTTCAGTTGTCAAGACAACGGAAAAACTAAAATACAAGAGTATTTTGTTTTGTGCACAAGAGCATTGTGACGTATCTTTCTGTTTTTGTATTTTAGTTTTTCCATTGTCTTGACAACTGAAACGTCATCATTCCTGGAGGAACCATTTTCAAGGGGTCAATCACCAAAGGGTTAATGATGCGCCTAGTAGAGAGTGGGTCCTGCCATTTGACAGGGGGAGGTCCCGGTGTCGCTTTGGCGGGAGCAGCTGTCACAGAGCCATCTACGTCATCTCCGCGTCAGAGTGAGGAGCCGCCGGCTCCTCCTCTCTCTCTTGGGGAATCCCTCGTGGATTTCCCATTAGAGCAGTCGCGAGACAAGACTCTGCGGCATGTGTTTGACCAAGTGAGAGTAATCGATGGTCAAACGCTCCAGCCGAACACCACCCCGTCCTTCCCCTACTTCGCGATTATGAAGGATAGATTATACGGAGTGACACAGGACACTCAAACTAAGGAGCGAATCACGCAGCTTTTAATTCCGAAGAGCCGCCGGGAATTGGTATTCCAGGCGGCTCACTTTAATCCCATGGCTGGACACTTGGGGCAGGATAAAACACTAGCCCGAATAATGGCCCGATTCTATTGGCCGGGGATTCGCGGCGATGTCCGTAGGTGGTGTACGGCATGCCGCGAATGCCAGTTAGTAAACCCAGCGGCCATTCCAAAAGCGCCCTTGCGCCCTCTACCGTTAATCGAGACCCTGTTTGAGAGAATTGGGATGGATCTCTTCGGGCCATTAGATTGGTCAGCACGAGGGTACCGCTTTATATTAGTTCTGGTGGACTATGCAACGCGATACCCGGAAGCAGTGCCTCTGCGCAATATCTCAGCACGCAGTTTTGCAGAGGCACTCTTCCGCATCATCTCCCGAGTTGGAATCCCAAAAGAGATTCTGACTGATCAAGGCACTACGTTTATGTTACGAACACTGTGCGAACTGTATGGGTTATTGGGGATTGAGCCGATCTGCACCAGCGTGTATCACCCACAAACGAACGGTTTAGTGGAACGGTTCAACCGCACCCTCAAAAATATTATTAAGAAATTCGTAAGTGAGGACGCACGTAATTGGGATAAGTGGCTCGAACCCTTGCTGTTCTCAGTGCGAGAGGTCCCCCAAGCCTCCACGGGGTTCTCCCCATTCGAATTATTATATGGGCGTAAGCCGCGCGGCATCCTGGATGTGCTGCGGGAAAATTGGGAGGAGGGACCTTCACAAAGTAAGAACGAAATTCAGTACGTTATGGACCTGCACGCAAAACTCCACACGCTCACCCACCTAACTTAGGAGAATTTGCGGCAGGCCCAGGAACGGCAAGCCTGCCTGTACAACAAGGGTATGCGCCTTAGAGAGTTCACACCAGGAGATAAGGTACTCGTACTGTTGCCCACGTCGAGCTCCAAATTGATCGCCAAGTGGCAAGGACCCTTTGAGGTCACACGGCGAGTCGGGGACGTCGACTATGAGGTGAGGTGAACGGACAGGGGTGGGGCGCTACAGATTTACCACCTCAACCTGCTTAAACTCTGGAACGAGGAGCTCCCCGTGGCGTTGGTGTCGGTGGTTCCGGAGAAGGCGGAGCTGGGGCCAGAGGTTCAAAAAGGGACATGGGCATCACGTACCTCTCTGGTCCCTTGTGGAGACCACCTCTCCCCGACCCAACTCACGGAGGTCGCCCAGTTGCAGACCGAGTTTTCGGATGTGTTCTCGCCCCTGTCCGGTCGCACTAACCTCATAGAGAACCACATAGAGACGCCCCCGGTGGTGGTAGTGCGTAGCTGCCCATACAGGCTACCCGAACATAAAAAAAAAGGTGGTTCGGGAAGAACTTCAGACCATGCTCGAAATGGGCATCGTCGAGGAGTCCCACAGTGACTGGAGCAGCCCGGTGGTCTTGGTACCCAAGGCCGACGGGTCGGTCCGGTTCTGTGTGGACTATAGAAAAGTCAACGTGGTGTCTAAATTCGACGCGTACCCAATGCCTCGTATTGATGAGTTGCTCGATCAACTCGGCACTGCTCACTTTTATTCGACGCTGGATTTGACGAAGGGATATTGGCAGATCCCCTTGACTCCACTATCCCGAGAAAAAACAGCCTTTTCCACACCGTTTGGTTTACACCAATTCGTCACCCTTTCATTTGGGCTGTTCTGGGCGCCCGCTACGTTTCAGCGGCTGATGGACAGAGTCCTCCGCCCTCACGCCACTTACGCGGCCGCGTATTTAGATGACATCATCATCTATAGTAATGACTGGCAGCGGCACCTCGAACATCTGAGGGCCGTCCTTAGGTCGCTGAGGCGAGCGGGGCTCACAGCCAACCCAAAGAAGTGTGCGATTGGGTGGGTGGAAGTACGGTATCTGGGCTTCCACTTGGGCAACGGGCAGGTGTGTCCCCAAATTAATAAGACGGCAGCAATTGCGGCCTGCCCGAGGCCCAAGACCAAAAAGGGGGTGAGGCAGTTCCTGGGGCTGGCTGGCTATTATCGTAGGTTTATACCTAATTATTCGGACGTCACCAGCCTGCTGACTGATCTCACTAAAAAGGGGGCACCAGACCCGGCCCAGTGGACGGAGCAGTGCCAGCGGGCTTTCTCAGAGGTAAAGGCTGCACTGTGTGGGGGGCCACTTCTACACTCCCCTGACTTTTCTCTCCCCTTTATTTTGCAGACCGATACGTCGGACAGAGGGCTGGGGCAGTTTTGTCCCAGGAGGTGGAGGGGGAGGATCGCCCTGTCCTGTATATCAGCAGGAAGCTGTCGGTGCGTGAGGGGCGCTACAGCACCATAGAGAAAGAGTGTTTGGCCATCAAGTGGGTGGTTCTGGCCCTCCGGTACTACCTGCTGGGGCGCCCTTTCACCCTCTGTTCGGACCACGTGCCCCTCCAGTGGCTCCACCGCATGAAAGATGCCAACGCGCCGATCACCCGTTGGTATCTGGGGCTCCAACCCTTTAATTTCAAGGTGGTCCACAGGCCGGGGGCGCAGATAGTCGTGGTGGACTTCCTCTCCCATCAAGGGGGGGGGAGTCGGCTGCAGGCCGGACGGCTGCCCGGCCTGAGTCGGGTGGTGGGGGTATGTGGCAGCGGGGGCGTGGTCAAGCACCAGTCTGTGACAGGAGGGTGGAGTCAGGGAAGGTAAGTGGCAGAATCACTACACCTGAGAGCAATTAACCTGTGTTTGTGTGTCTTCCCAGTGACCGCGCCCTATATCAGGAGGGAGAGCGAGAGCAGAGAGAGGTCAGCCCTGAACAAGACGCCAGTTGTGTGTGTCTGTTTGAGTGTGGAACATTGTTAGGCCGAAAAGTCTAGCAATAAACGCGATTGTGAACCTGATCTCTGTCCTGTCGTCCTCTGTGCTCCATCCACCAATACTGAACCGTTACACTGAGAAACCCAAGGCAGGTAAAAAACTCTCTGTAAGCTCAAATATGCCGGTACTAAAAAACGAGACTGACGACTCTGATGATGATGATGATGATGATGATGATGTGGGACCAGATTGAGGTTCCCTTCCACTGCCGCCTCCCCCCGTGAATACCGCTTGTGTAATAGTAGAAATAAAATATTAAAATGCCAAAAAGAACAAGGAGAAAAAGAAAGACAAAGGGAAAAAAAACTAGCAGAATAAAATAGAATAAAGTTAAAATAAATTTAAAACATGCAGAGAAAATAAAGATTATAAAAAATGTAAAAATATTAATTATTTAACAGAAAGCATCTGAAAACAGCTTGGTCTTTAACCTAGATTTGAAGCTGCCAACAGCAGGAGCATTTTTAATGTCCTCTGGCAGTTGGTTCCATAGCTGCACTGCATAGTAGCTAAAAGCTGCTTCACCACACTTTGTTTTAACAACTGGTTTTAATAGTAAATTTTTCTGTTGCGATCTGGTAGATCTGATTGGGTTAGGCTGCTGCAACATATCAGAGAGGTAATTGGGCCCTGTACCATTTAGAGATTTGTACACCAGCAGCAATGCTTTAAAGTCAATTCTGTAGCTTACTGGAAGCCAGTGAAGGGACCTTAGAATTGGAGTAATGTGCTCTGTTCTTTTTGTTCGTGTGAGAACCCTAGCTGCTGCATTTTGAACCAGCTGAAGTCGTTTGATGGTCTTTTTTGGCAGGCCTGTGAAAAGGCCATTGCAGTAATCAACCCTACTAGAGATGAAGGCATGTATTAGTTTTTCCAGATCATGTTTTGACATAAGTCCTCTTAGTTTGGAAATGTTTTTTAGGTGATAAAATGCCGTTTTAGTGATTGCTTTCATGTGACTGTCAAAGTTTAGCTCGCTGTCAATGAAAACACTGGTAGAGACATTCAAGGGGGGCATAATCATTTGGTGATAGAGCAAAATAAATTTGGGTATCATCTGCATAGCAGTGATACAAAATTGAATTTTTATTGATAATTTGCCCAAGTGGGAGCATATAAAGGTTGAAAAGTAATGGTCCAAGAATCGACCCCTGGGGGACACCACAGGTCAAGGGCATTGACGTTGAGGAACAATTTCCCAGGGTAACAAAGAAGCTTCTATCTTTTAAGTATGATTTTAACCAATTGATAACTTTACCAGTCAATCCAACCCAGTGTTCAAGTCGATATAGCAGTATGTTGTGATCAACAGTATCAAAAGCTGCACTGAGGTCCAGTAACACCAGGACCGATGTTTTGCCTGCATCAGTATTAAGACGTATGTCATTTATAACTTTAATCAGCGCTGTTTCAGTGCTATGATTGGCACGAAATCCTGACTGAAAATTATCAAAACGGCTGTTTGATATCAAGAAGGCAGTTAATTGATTGAAGACAATTTTTTTCCAGGATTTTCCCGATAAATGGTAGATT
Organism: Neoarius graeffei; assembly: GCF_027579695.1. NCBI lineage: Eukaryota > Metazoa > Chordata > Actinopteri > Siluriformes > Ariidae > Neoarius > Neoarius graeffei. Next base: position 2,168,655 of record NC_083582.1, on the reverse strand, counting down.
TGATATTGGCCTGTAATTATTTAACACTGAAGGATCCAGATTATTTTTTTTAAGAAGGGGCTTTACAACAGCTTTTTTTAGGGACACAGGAACAACACCAGTCTCCAAGGATGTATTTATAATTTGAAGCACATCTGTAATTATAAGATGAAGAACAGACTTAAAAAAGTTGGTGGGCAGAATGTCCAGTTCAGATGTTGAGGAACTGAGATTTTGTACAGTTTTTTCAAGAGTCTCATAATCAATTAAACAAAATTCTGACATTGTGTTGAAGTTATCTATCTGTGTCATTGGTGATTGCAGTTTTTCAATTTTTTGCAACTGAGATATATTATGAGAAATATTCTGCCGTATTTTATCAATTTTACCTTTGAAGAAGGATGCAAACTCATTGCATTTATTAACTGAGAGAAGTTCAGGTGCTAATTGTGGTAGGGGATTAGTTAGCTTCTCTACTGTTGAAAATAGCACACGGGCATTGTTCATATTCCTGCTGATGATGTTGGAGAAGAAAGACTGTCTTGCTTTACCAATTTCATAATTATAATTACAAAGCATCTCTTTATGGATTTGATAATGGATGTGAAGTTTAGATTTGCGCCATTTTCTTTCAGTCTTTCTACATTCTCTCTTTAGCAGTTTAACAGCCGGGTACTGCTTCCATGGTGCTTTCTGCTTATCATTGACTCTTTTGATTTTGAATGGAGCAATATCATCCATAATTTGGGTCATATTTAAATTAAAAAATTCCAGTAAATCATCTACATTTTGGTTGGGTTCTGAGAGAGAGCTTGCTTAAAAAGAGCACGTGTTGTCGTTTATGACTCTCCTGCCTATAGTCGTTGAGCTATTCTGAATGTGAGGAGACATAGAAACTTCAAAGAAAACACAGAAATGATCAGATAAGGCCAGGTCAACAACAGTATAAGAAACAGTAAGACCCTTTGTGATGACGAGGTCAAGAGTATGACCACGAGAGTGGGTCGGTCCCTGTACATGTTGTACTAGGTTAAAGTTATCAATAATTGCAAATAGTTCTTTGGCATAAATGTTATCAGTATTATCTACATGCAAGTTAAAATCCCCAGATATAATAAGACAATCAAACTCTAAGCAAATGACTGATAACAATTCACCAAACTCTTCAAGAAAGACTTTGGCTGAATGTCTCGGAGGCCTGTAAATAGTTAATAATAATATGTTAGGAGAGCATGTAACAAGTGCACATAAGTGTTCAAAGGACATAAAATCACCAAGTGAGGATTGTTTACATTGAAAAGAGACTTTGAATATATTTGCGATCCCTCCACCTTTCCCTTGTCGGGTAACATTCAAAAAATTAAAATTTGGGGGAGCTGCTTCGATACGGGTGGTAGCACTATTTGCTTGATCCAGCCAGGTTTCAGTTAGAAGCAAAAAATCAAGATTGTGTTTACAAATAAGATCATTAATTAAAAATGACTTGTTTAAAAGTGATCTAATGTTCAGAAGGGCTAGTTTTACAGTAATATTTGGTTGTGCACTCTGATGCTGTTTTAAAACAGGAAGGAGATTAGATTGGTTCACCCCCAGGGTTAAATGTGCTCTATGTTTTCTGTTTCTTATCAACGCAGGAATAGTGTCAACATCGGATCCCTGCTTTTTTCTACATCCATTTGCAGGGACCCAGAGTACATCAAACAAGACTTTCTAAATGTTCCATTTGGTTTGAGGGTGAAAGGATTGGAGATGACATGTATCTTTTGGATGGTGAAAAAGATTTGTAGCCTGCTGAAAGTCCTGGACGAACACAATTTTGATGAACTGGGTACACTGCTTGTCACGAGAGATTTGGGCTGGAAAAAGAGAGTGTAGCCATAGGAAGCAATTTTTTCATGCTATTTGGGAAATCCATCCGAGGAGAAGTGGAGTCGTCTGTCCTTGAATGTTGGGAGGCCTGCAAGTCAGATGTTTGTGTGTCCTTGATGACGACTTGCAAAGATGATTGTTTAGGCTTTGTAACTATGTCAGTCTGTGACATCTTATCAACTGTTTTCCTCGGTGCTGGCTGAGAAAAGATTGCAAGTTTGTAGTGGTCTGCTAAGACTTTGGCTCCAATCCAGCTGAGTTCAGTGCTATTTGGCTTGTAGAATTCTTTGCGATTCCAAAAAAGATTAAAATTGTCTATGAAGTTCATACCAAATGAAGAACAAGTTTTTCCAAGCCAGGTGTTAAGACTGAAGAGTCGAGAAAAAGCAAAACTTCCTCTCGCTGGGAGTGGGCCACTGATAAAAGATTGAATTCCAGTCTTATAGAGCTCAGAAAAAAGTTTTCTGAAATCATCTTGGACAAACAGCTGTTCTCTGAAAACATCGTTTGCTCCCACATGTACAACGATACGCTTAATCGTTTTATGCTCGGACATGAGTTTCAAAATGCTGTCTTTGGTGTCAGAGATGGATGCATTTGGAAGACAACAAATAATCATCTCATAACCTTTTAATTGTCTTACAGTGGAATCACCAAGAACAAGGGTTGTGGGATCAGGTGGTGTTACGAGCTGCTTTTTGCCTCTTCTCACAGCTCTTCGATCTTGGTGCGATCTCTTTTTACTATGTGTTTGTCCACTTGACAAATCCTCTTCCACATCCCTGAGGCATTCAAATTTGTTCTGAAGCTTTATGGGCTGTGGATTTTCCATAGGATTGTAGATCCTATTGTAATTTGTAGAACGAGCTGGTGTTGAAGTAATTACTCTTCTGTTTTTGTTTTTGGGCTTAGCACCCATCATTTGCCAGTTTTCAGTACTTACAGGTTGAGTTATGAATTCTTCCACTTGGTCTGCAATGTCCTCAGTCTGTCGGAGCGCAATCTCTGCATTCTCAGCCACTGTTTCTGTACTCCTTTCCTGAGATATCGCTTTTAATTTGTCCGTCTTTGGCAGAGCATTAATCTTTGATTACAGAATAGAAATCCTCTGTTCTAATTCCATGCATTTTCTGCAGGATTTTTTGCTTCCTGGCATTTAAAAAAAAAAAAAAACTTCCCTTCCACTGCTGCCTCCCCCCGTGAATACCGCTTGTGTATGGGTTCAGAGGGGTAGAGGGCTGAAAATCACTCCGCTTTCTGCATCAGACCTGAAATTATTAAAATGTTGCCTCCGTTAAACAAACCACTCAACTTCGTAGACATGCTCGTAAAAATGTCACGACACTGCCAGCTGGTAGGAGCAGATTACCGTTTTATCTTTCATGCCATCCTAGGCGACAGCTATGATGAAGTTGCATTGATAGTTGCAGTGCCATGTCTCTGCAGTGCCATGCAGTAAGTAGTTTATGCTACTTACTCTTACTTATACTTACAGTAGAAGAGTAAGTATAGTTTAGGCAATGTTTTAATTCAGCAAGAAATAGAGTTAACAAATGTTTACTTGAAGAATGTTGAAAAAAAATTTCTTTCCAGTGGTGTTTATAAATCGGAGACTTGGGTTTATCTTTATTTAACCATTAAGAAAAATGTCATACATTATCATGAAATCACAATTTATTATGATACATTGGCTTGTATAAGTATTCATTGTCCTTGAACCTTTCCGTATTTTGTTGCACTGCAACCTGGAACTGAAATGGAATTGACATGAAACTACACAAAATATGATTCAATATTCATGTGCATCCTGTTTATGTTAAACGGTACCCTCTCTCTGAAGCTAAGGCTCAGGGAATTGATGGCATCCTACAGTCTCTTCTCGAGCAAGGCATGGTGAGACCGTGTACCAGTTCATACAATACACCTGTCAATCCAGTACCTAAACCTGATGGTACCTGGCATTTTACGCAGGATTTACGTAAGATTAATGAACTGATTGTCCCTGTTGCACCCATTGTACCTGACGTTTCCTCTGTAATGTCACAGGTTCCTGCTCATCATTGCTGTTTTTCCGTTATTGATCTCTGTTCTGCCTTTTTCAGTGTTCCTGTTGAAGAGCAGACACAGCCTTTGTTTGCCTTCACACACAGGGGGAGACAGTATACTTGGACATGTTTGCCTCAAGGTTTCATTGACTCTCCTGCTGTTTTCTCAGCCATAGTTCAGGACACACTCCGTGACCTCTCCCTCCCCCAGGGTTCTGTGGTACTGCAGTACGCAGACGATCTTCTGGTATCTGCTGAGTCACCAGAAATCTGCCAAGATGCCTCCTTACGCCTGCTCCAACATCTGGTGTGCAAGGGCTTTAAGGTTTCCAGGACCAAGCTGTAATATTGTATGGACACTAGTATTTGGGGTTTGAACTTTCACAAGGTTGTTGTAAGCTGTCATCTGACCGGGTGTGGGTGATTCTAGACACAAAGCACCCTGCAACTAAACATGCACTGATGGCTTTCCTGGGTCTTATTAATTACTGTAGACAATGGATCCCTGACTGCTCTTTATATGACAAGATTCTCCGTTCTGCAATCTCTCATCATGATCCACTGCAGCACCCTTTGTCCTGGACTGATGCTATGGTGGATGCTTATCACTCCCTCAAAAGCGCCCTTTGTTCCTCCCTGGCCCTGGGTTTGCCTAATTACTCCAAGCCCTTCCATCTCTATGCCTGTGAACACCAAGGCACAGCCTCTGTGGTGTTGGCCCAGGAGCATGGGGGGGGATGCGTCCTTGTGCGTTTTTATCTAAAACATTAGACACTTTTGCTCAAGGCCTACCTGCGTGTCTAAGGGCTGTTGCCGCATGTGCTCTGATGGTTTTAGATGCGGAGAAATTGGTTTTGTCTCACCCACTGATTTTGCACTCATCACATCAAGTTAAACAGGTGTTGCAAAATTTACAGACCCAACATATGACTGCGCAGCGCCGCTCCAGATACGAAACCATCCTCTGTTCTACTAACAATCTCGAAATTTGTGCCACATCCTCTTTCGATACTGTAGGTCACGCTCTTGCACGCCTCCTTAATTCTCAGGATGACACTCTGGATGACATTGATCATGATTGCCTGTCTGAAATCGTACATACTACAAATTCTTCAAATGGATAGAAGCCTTTCCCTGTTATTGAGAGAACACGAAGGTAGTAACTCATATTCTGGCAAAAGAAATAATACCTCGTTATAGGGTACCAGACACCATAGACTCAGACAAAGGTACCCCTTTTACCTCGAAAGTCACGCAAAACCTTTGCAAGTACCTCTCACTAAACTGGCATTTTCACATTCCGTACCACCCTCAATCCTCTGGTATCACAGAACATACTAATCGGACATTGAAAGACAAACTAACTAAGGCCATGCAGGCACCAGGTTCGAATAATTGGGTAGACTTATTTCCAGCCACTCTGGCTGAAATTCGTATGACACCAAGACCTAGCCTAGGGGGATACTCCCCCTACGAAATTATTTTTAGAAGACCTTTCCCTCTCCCCTGGAAGAGGGGAACTCCGTCTCTAGGTACCTCTGATTTGAAAACACATATGGATGAGTATTCTGCAGCCCTTATAGATAAGTTGCATAAAATTTGTACCAAGGTCAATAGTACAATATCGTCTCCACCAGCAGCACCCACACACCCCTTTCACGTGGGAGACAAGGTGCTGGTGCAACTTTTTAAACGATTTGGACAATTAGGAGAACCTAGATATAGTGGGCCTACAGAAATAGTCGCCATTAGTCGTACTGCTGTTCAAACTGACCTTTTTCCACAGTGGATCCATGCCATGCAATTGAAGAAGGCTCCATAACAAAGCCGTGTCAGAATGATATGTTTGCCACTAACGTTTTCTCTGTGTCCCTCTCTAGTCTCTCTCCTCTCTAAACTCTGTACAGGGACTAAGTAGGAGCTGAGGATCTTCAGATCACTTCCTGCAAGAAGCCGTGAACAAAGAGGGGAAGAGATCTCGTGCCCTGTCTGGGACCAATCACCCTCACTACAACCATGAAAGTCCTCATCACGAGCTTCGTGGCCACTCTACTGCTGCTCGGAGCAGGGTTACCCGCTCGAGCTGGACCTCGAGACAACATCTTTTGGCAATTCGCTAACTGGACTGCATGAGCGCACATTAATGAAAGTTGTTATGTCTGTCATCTGATGCCGCCTTCTACTATTATTACACGTCCACCTTTGGCTCTATGCTCTGAAGCTCTGTATTATGCATTCTCAGAGAATCACAATCCAATTTTTACCATTTGGGGCCCTTTCTGTAATTACTCTCCGCACCCCTCTGTGGCAGCAATGTTAAACCAGACTTCTTCAGTATCAAGCACGGAAACCCCTGCCATTGTCTTACAGGACTCTGTTCTCACTACTCTGCAGGTCGATATGCCCTCTAATTTCATTTTCCCTCACTGTTTTAGAACAAATTACTCTGAAGGAAGTAGCGTGTATTTGGGACAAATTCCTAATTCTCGATGTAATCACATATATGATCAGAATACTGGGGTGTGATACTAGTTGTAATCTAGTATCAAAGAGGGGAATTGTAAGGATTTATTCTTGATCTCAGTTTAACCAAGAAGGTATTAAGTTATTTGTAACCTTTTGTTCTTATATGCTCTACTAACATGTGCAAATATTTTGTGGAACATTCCATTGCCCTGTGCTATCTTAAGAACATTTTGGGAAGCAGGCCATTCACCAGGTGTTCTTGCAATCTGTTGAGCATGACTCTGGCCAAGATCTTCCCAGCAACGGACAGCAAGGAGATACTGCGGTGATTGTCGCAGGCTTTCCTATTTCCTTTCCACTTATAAAGGTGGATGATGGAGGCAGGCCCGCCGACAGGGGGGGACAAACGGGTATGTTGTCCCGGGCCCAGGAATGGGGGGGCCCAAGAACTGGGCTCTCATGAAGTTGCGATTATTTTATTTCATTTCAAAATGTGTTGATTTCCCACGCATGCACTCTGATACCTGCCTACTCTTGGTATTGCACAGCGCGCCTTATCCTCTTTTAAATGCTCTACACATTAGGAAGCACACACCATTTGTACACCTGCAATAAGAACAACATGATACACTAGGGTAGGGGAGGAGTGCATGTGGGAAACCTCTGCAGGTGCTTCGCTGCACTCCTTGCCTCTTTTAATGCAAATACATCTCTTCTTTTAATGCAGTACATTTTAGAGAAGGCACACATTCTTGTCATATACAGTCATATATAGGATAGGTAGGGCGTGTTGTGCGGAGGCTATGGGGGGCTGGTGTCGGTGTATGGGGCGTCAGGGCCCGGAGCCCTGCCTCATGCAGTACCTCCCCCTCCCCTCTGTCGTCCCATCATGAATCAGCTTGGGCAGGGGGGGGCTGGCACCATAGCCATGAACAGGTGCTCAGGTAGTCATCATAATTAACTATTAAATAACTATTATTTTTAGAATTTCTATCTATAAAAAATTTACTAACACAAATGATTAGCAAATAAAATAATACTCCCCCTCCCCCTCTCTCCTTCATTATGATCCAGTTTCCTTCTCCCTGGCCCGACACAGACCAGCACTGCTTATACACACACACACACACACACGTGCTTACTTTCACATATCCCGCTCCCCCCCAACATATACACACTGTACCTCCACCCATAATTCAAGGCCCAAAACCCCTCCAAATCCCCCCCACCTACCCTCCTCTATCTCATATGCACATTCATTACCCCTAATCAACCCCACCCATCCTCCTCTATACAGCAATATAGCTCTTGTTTATCTTTGTCGAATTTGTCTCCATGTGTTCTGTTACATCTCTTTGTAAACATATTAGTAGTATTGTCCAGCCTTTGAAATTGTTGTTAGTTACGTTAGTGCTTCTGTTGTATGTCATGTGTATGTATTGATTTGTTTCATTCTGTCCTTTTTACTTTGTATTTGTTTGTATTTGTTAGCAAATAAATAAAAAAAAATGAAACACAACTGAACTGAAAAAAAAAATGTGTTGATTTGGGGGAGAAATGTGCTATATTTGCATTCAATAAATTATTTCTAGATCTTTTGCCTTTATTGTCTTTGAAAAAGGCATCAAGAACCCCCTACCACCCCTAATGCAAAAATGGTTTGGTCTGACTCTTTGATTAAGGGGAAAAAAATGACATCGTTCGATCATAGCGCTTTGACAATCAGCATGCGTGCCATTTGCCAACATGCACAAGTCAGGAGCACAGAAAAGAAAAGAGAAAAAGACAGGAAGAAACCAAGAGACTCAGGGGCTCACTGCATAAATATTTTAAAAAAGATTCGGATGATGCAGCAGGTACTAGCAAAGGCAGTAGGGCAGCTGAGCCAGGTAAGACCAGTGTTGGGCACGTTACTTTCAAAAAGTCATTAGTTATAGTTACTTTTCCCAAAAAGTAACTGAGTTAGTAATGGAGTTATTTGTCATAAAAGTAACTAATTACCAGGGAAAGTAATTATTCCGTTACATTTTGTTCCCCCTCAAAAAAAATCTAATTCAATTAGTGTAATCATAATAAAAGTGAATGTTAAATGTGTTTAATGACTGAAATGGACACTTAACAGAACCAATTAGTAATATTATCTACACTATATTAATATTTTTGTGGGACAATATGAGATAAGACATCTATCAAATTTAATATATTTTTGTAGTTATTAAAATTATTACTAATTACTGGCCACTGACGAGGACAAACGCTTTGTTCCTCGACATAATGTGCATTGCACATAGACACTCTTGCCTTTTATTTCAAGTAATGAAAAGTAATGGCTGTATTTCCAATGTGAAAGTGCAGTGTTGGGCTGACCGTTCGCCATCGCTGTGTCTTCCGATTGAAAGAGCGCGCAGTAATGCAGTAGACGTGGCCTACCTACGTATGTTGTCCAAATCTACTCTGATTGGCTTACTGTGCCATTGTCTCATGTCTCCCCGCCCCACACGAAAGCAGAGTAAAGAAAGGCTGAATGAGCAGCGTGCCTGATGAGAACAGCTTTAATAAAGTAACGCATAGTATTTTATTGTAAATAACGTGAACGGCATTATAACGATGTAAAAAGTAATTAGTTAGATTACTCGTTACTAAAAAAAGTAACGCCGTTAGTAACGCCGTTTATTTCTAACGCCGTTATTCCCATCACTGGGTAAGACACAGCCAACTTTTTCCAGCCCTGTAAAGTAACCCCAACCAAGGCACGCGCGGCACGCAATTCATGTTACAAACGAGGGGAGAGCAAGTCACACTGAACACCATATCAAACGCACAGGGCATTGAATCATTTCATAACCACAACGACTTAATAACATTGTGTTTCATATATCTGACTGAAGCTAAGAATATTCACATTAGCCCGCAATCATATCCTGCCGTTTCTCGAGCAGTGTGTTCTTCTCTGTTTTTCACACTGGACAGTACGCACGCACGCACGCACAACAAAAGTCCGGCACATTGCATTTCGCACCTGAATAGTTGCAGACTAAGGAAATGTTAAAATGTTAACACTGTAAAAATGCTGAAATGCTAAAATGAAATGGTTGTTGACCGGTTGAATGGTTTTTGAATACCTGTCATTTAAGGGTTGGAGTGAGTAGAGACTGGGATAAGAGAGGTGGGTGTGTGTGTGGGTTGGCCCGGGGGGGATTGTTGGGGGGGCCCATTCAGAGCATTTTGTCCTGGGCCCAGCCAAAGCTGTCAGCGGCCCTGGATGGAGGCATCCTTTAACTCCTGGGGTATCTTCTCCTGAATCCACATTACTTTGAATAACTCAGTGAGTTTAATGACCAACTCTGAGCTGCTCAAAAAGTAGAATTCAGCTGGAATTGAATCCAGGCCAGGTGATTTGGCACCGGTTAGACTGCTGACTGCATGTGCCACCTCGGTAAGGCCAGGAATTTCAGCAAGAGAATGGTTGATAGGGATCTGATTGAGATGATCGATGGCCTCATCATTGATGATGGATGGACGATTAAGGATATTTTCAAAGTGCTCAGTCCAACGCTCGAGGATTTTATCATTATCGGTAATAAGAACATTTCCATCTGCACTAAGCAAGGGTGAAGAACCAGCTGACCGAGGGCCATAGATGTCTTTGAGGGAGGCATAGAATTTCTTCATGTCATTTCTGTTAGCATAAGACTGAATTTCAGCTGCCTTTCTGCCTTTTTCTTGCAGTTGACTTGCTGACTTTAGGACTACAGTTGACTTGCTGACTTTAAGACTACGGTTGTCATGAACGGTTTTGCACTTGAGTTTCCGTCGGTGGGGGGTTTATAGCATCAACGAAGCTGACTTTGTTAGGACTGTTATAGTCATGTTGTCTGTTGTTGCCTGGATGGGGATGAGTTCCCTTTTGAGTCTGGTTCCTCTCGAGGTTTCTTCCTCATTTATTTATTTATTTATTTAGCTTTGCCATAGCAAGATCTATATATGTACATACATTATGGCTGGGAAACCACTACAGCTTGCGCCAATTACAGTGGCCCCATTGTACCGAATCTGCATGTCTTTGCATGTCGTCTGAGGGAGTTTGTCCTTGCCACCGTCGCCACAGGCTTGCTCATTGGGGATAGATTAGGGATAAAATTAGCTCATATTTTAAGTCGTTCAAATTCTGTAAAGCTGCTTTGCGACAATGTTTGTTTATTGTTGACTTGACTAAACCAATTATCCTGCATCTGTCTTAGTTCCTTTTGCACTGTCTTTTTGGCATGTTCATACAACGCCTTTTTGCTGGCTAATTCTGGATCCTCCAGGTGAGCTCTACACAGCTGGTGCTTCTCATCCAGGAGGACTTGAATCTTATCATCGTTGTCATCAAACCAGTCCTGATGTTTACAGGCGACCATACGAATTATGTTAACTGGTTGCTGCATACACTGTGTCCTGGAAAGCTGACCAGTCACTCTTGATGATAGTGAAGCTTAGAGTCAGTGTAGCAAATTTGATGTCCAGGGACTCTGTTAGGGACTCTTTGATGTGAGTGTTCTCCAGCTTAGAGACATTGAGACGTTTTGGTACCTTTGCTCTTTGTGGCCGTCTTAGTGGGTGAATGCAAAGTTTCATTTTGAAAACTAGGAGTCTGTGGTCAGTCCAACAGTCCGTACCACACATAGCTTTGGTGACCATCATGTCCTGCCTGTCTCGTTGCCTCACAGCGACGTAGTCAATTAGATGCCAATGTTTGGACCAAGGATGCATCTAAGAAGTCTTGTTTCGATGTAGCAAGATATGAAGATATGACCCCATACATATAAAATATATGACCCCATCACCCCTGTCTTATCCACACTGCATTGGCTCCCAATCACATTTCACATTGATTATAAAATACTACTATTGACCTTTAAAGCACTGAATCATCTCACACCACAGTACCTGAGTGAACTTCTGGTCCTTTATGACCTGCCACGCCTACTTAGATCAAAAGATGCAGGCTATCTGCTGGTACCTCATAGAGTGAAGGCTACATCAGGGGCGGAGCCTTTTCTTACAAAGCCCCACAGTTATGGAACAGCCTTCCAAGTAGTGTTCAGGACTCAGACGGTCTTAGTGTTTAAGTCTCGGCTGAAAATATATCTGTTTAGTCAAGCCTTTTGTTAATAGTGTTTATGAGGTAAAGGAGTAGATCTGGAGGGTCCTCAGACACAGAGTGTTTTGGTAAACTGGGATGTATGGATGCTGTACCCCCCCACACACACACTCACTTGGGTTTGTTGATGGTGTAGTGGCTGCTGCTTTATGTCCTAGGACTCCCTCATGACTGTGTTACCTTCTGACTCTCTCTTTTAGTTATGCTGTTATAGTTAGTTTCACCAGAGTCCCTGCTTGCACTGAGTGCTCAATGTACAGTACACTGTTCTTAACCATTAGGTGACCATAGGCATACCTAACAACCTCTGATGTGTCCCCCCATCTCTTCCCTCTGTTACATGTTGATCCTGAGACACCAGTAAGATGCTGAACCTCTCCTGCTCTTCAGACCTGCCTGATCCATCCTGATGCCCTACTTCTAGCTGGAGTCTTACCTCATCACTTCTGTGGAGGACGGCCCCATATGGACAGTCAAAAGTGACACTTGGAAGACACTCTGGACACTTACAGTAATACATTTATGTCTGAGGACTACAGTTGACTTGCTAATTTTAGGACTGCAGTTGTCATGAACAGTTTTACACTCAAGTCTCCATCAATGAACAGTATATAACTTCAACAAAACAGACTTCATGTTAAACTATAATGAATTTCTTGGGTACACAGTTGTACTTTGTGATTCTATAGGACAGTTATCCTTGACTTGCAAGTGCCATCAAAGCAAAATAGAAACCCGGATGTCGGCAATGTTGGTGGATATAGAAATGTGGGGTCAAGCAACATTCCATACAAAACATAGTCACGTGTGTGCAATTCTGTTTTTCCACTGCTTTAAGCGTTCTTTTAGCTATGCCATACCTTTGTGCTGTACGGTATATGGTTGTGGTCACAACAGTACTTGTGACCGTGGCACATTCCAATTTTTTAGAATTCTGTCCATGATTCCGAAAGAGGGCGAGGAAACTCTGAGGCTTAATATGGAGAGGAGATGAGCATGGCTGAACATCATCGGCAGGGCTGATCTAACAGAGGCTAAAACCAAAACTGCTCATGGTTGCAGTGATCATTTTATTTCAGGTGAGATTCAAAAGTTCTCAATAATATCATGGAAGAATTTTGTTATAAAATGAGTGTTCTCTTGTCATGGTTTACTTGGTTGCTGTTATAATTTTCTCATCTCATCTCATTATCTCTAGCCGCTTTATCCTGTCCTACAGGGTCACAGGCAAGCTGGATCCTATCCCAGCTGACTACGGGCGAAAGGCGGGGTACACCCTGGACAAGTCGCCAGGTCATCACAGGGCTGACACATAGACACAGCCAACCATTCACACTCACATTCACACCTACGCTCAATTTAGAGTCACCAGTTAACCTAACCTGCATGTCTTTGGACTGTGGGGGAAACCGGAGCACCCGGAGGAAACCCACGCGGACACGGGGAGAACATGCAAATTATTCTATTCTTTAAGTTTGTTTCTTAAGACACGTATTTTTTAGTATGTTACCTCGTTTGTTGACAGTTTCGGCGAACACTTCCGCCTTCTTCAAAACGGTCACCAGATGTCGAGTGGTGACGTGCCTTATCAGCTGATATTACTCTATGGAGGCGTGAACATCCCGCCCAATTTGACAGGTAGTCCACGCCATCTGCTGTCAGGTCGCTGCCCCAGGACGGCGCTCCAGTTGTGTGACAGCGCGTACGCTCCCTCATCCCGGTTCATCGTCCTCTGCGCCCGCTTTCGTATCTCCACTGCCTCCAAAATCCAACGCTGGTATCTATTCTCTTCAGCGCAAATGACTCTGGCCTCTTCCCAATTCATAATATGGATTTGTCGTTTGCAGTGGTCTGAAATGGCTGATTTTAAGTTTTCTTGGTTTGCTTTTTCTTTTTCGGATCTTGTGAGTCTTTTTGTTGTTTCTTTTTCACATTCTAATTGGTGTTCTTTCCTGCGAGTATGGAAGCATCTGCCCGTTTCACCAATATAGATTTTATTGCATGAACGGCAAGGGATTTCATATATGACATTGCATTTATTGTCCAGTTGTATTTTGTCTTTGGGGTGAACTAGCAGCTGTCGGAGGTTCTTGTATGGTTTGACCGGGGTGTTGATGTGGTATTTCTTCATGGATCGTTGGATGCGTTCTGTAACTCCTTTTATGTACGGTAATGTGACAAAGCCCCGGTTTGTTTTTTCTATGTTTTTTCTTGTTTGTTTGTTTTTTTCCTTTTTTTGTGTCTGTAATTTTCCTTTTCGAATTGCCCACGGTGGATATTGGCAGTTTTTTAATGCCTGTTGGATGTGTTGTTCCTCCTCCTGTCTGTCTCTCTCCTCCGTGATGTTCTGTGTTCGGTCGTATAGTGTTCTGATTACTGACATTTTGTGTGCGATGGGATGTTCAGATGTCCAGAGAAGATATTGGTCGGTATGTGTAGGTTTTCTGTATGTTGTAATTCTGATATTACCTTCTTCTGTGTGGTGTATTTTTAGGTCCAGAAATGCTATTGTCTTGTCCGTTTCCTCTTCGTGTGTGAATTGGATGTTTCCTGTCTTGTCTATGGAGTTTAAATGATCCGTGAGTTGTTGTGTGTGGCCTGTTTTGGTTATTTCAAGAATGTCATCAACGTATCTTTTTCAGAAGATAGGTTTGCAGTCATCCGGTGCTGTTTCTATGGCTCGGGTTTCCAGATCCTCCATAAAAAAGTTGCATAGAGTGGCAGATAGCGGGTCCCCCATTGCAAATAGAGTAATATCAGCTGATAAGGCACGTCACCACTCGACATCTGGTGACTGTTTTGAAGAAGGCGGAAGTGTTCGCCGAAACTGTCAACAAACGAGGTAACATACTAAAAAATACGTGTCTTAAGAAACGAACTTAAAGAATAGTTATAATAATCAGACATAATGAATTTTCACTACATAGAGAACATGCAAACTCCGCACAGAAAGGCCCTCGCTGGCCACGGGGCTCAAACCCGGACCTTCTTGTTGTGAGGTGACAGCGCTAACCACTACACCACCGTGCCACCCCTGTTATAATTTTAACACGTGTATTACCATTTCGCTTCTAGGAGCACCAGCAAAATTATATGATTCATCCAAGGTCAGACTTGATTCTTCGGCAACCAAACCAGATAGAATGTGATATTTGGGTACTCGATCATTGGTAGAAGTGTCTTATTTTCAAAAAAGTCTGACTTTTTCAAATAATATGGGTCAAAACTACACATATCTATTTTCTCTTTGTCTCGAATCTTCGCTTGACTGTTCAAATTGTGGTAATACTGAGAAAATTCAGCATTGTTTACAGACACACTTTCAGCAGATGACATTTTAGTTGCTTTGTAGTTGCTTGGCAGAAGACTGCGACGCTGACCGGATCATCAACCCGGTGGCACTGGAACAGTTCATCTCTCGGCTTCCGGAGGGAATGGCAGAATGGGTCCAGTGTCACCGCCCGGCATTGCTCCAGCAAGCCATCGAGTTGGCAGAGGGCCATCTGGCGGCGGTTCCGACAACAGGCAGATGAGGCAACGACGCCTCTCCACGTTTCTCTTCTCTTCCCCCCCTCCTCTTTCACTCCTTCTCGCCCCATTCCCCCACCACGGAGGCATGGGCTTACTCCCTCCCAGCCGGCCCGTCGCACCCATGGTGTCCTCCTGTCTCCCTCTTCAGTGTCTGTGTCTCCCCCCCCCCCCCCCCCCCAGGTGAGTGATGCCCTTAACACTGGTGCAGAGGGAAAGCCTGGGCCAGTATGCTGGCGCGGTGG